>NC_061111.1:38326949-38430056 GCF_002878395.1 Capsicum annuum | reverse complement strand
GCAACATAGATCCATCTAATAAATAGATTTCATGTAGTGCTTATTCATGCATCTCATTATGACAAGCACGGTGCTTTTGAACATCCCTATAAAGTTTCAGAGCTAGCATTATCATAAAATGCAAACAAGAGTAGAACCCACCTAAAAATGCCAATGCATACTAGCGAGACAGGTGATAATCCAAAACTAACGCGATGGCAATAAGGAAAATCTGAAAGTAAACAATTTTGTGTTGAATATTCCAATGGTAAATAATGAGAATTCATCAGAAAAAATAAAGAAATACTTGGATGTAGATGGTAATGAAATTTGAAATCAAATCTCCCAGTTTTGGAAGCTAATGATATTACTTACTATTTATGGCATATGCTTTACAATTATAGAACAACAAGTACTACTAAGTAATGTCACTTGCCATCGTATGTGCATGTTCAATTTTATTTCATAAATATATACTATATAGTATATGACAGTGACATTGAACACATGAAAGTGACGGGTTAAATTTGATAAGTTTACCAGTTGATTGGTTATTCAGACTGAGTACGTAGTTTAGCAAGGGGGATTTATGTAGAATCCTAAACAGAAAACAAAGAACATACTGCATTTTTTAAAACAACTAGGAATTTGATGCTTTCCTGTTGCTCAATCTTGTAGACAGAACAAGAAGACTAACAGAGTAAAAATAACATAATTTCTAGTTACTTAATCTTGTGGCATTTCCCTTTAACTTCCATAATATTTACAAGATTATCTCATATACAAATCTTGCTAAGTGGAATGAACAAAAAACTATTTCTACTCTATCACTAAGAAAATAGCAAGTATATCAAATGGTCCATCAAATTATTAGTCCATCCTTTACAAAATTAAACAACTTTACCAAATTTCTCTTTTAGATTCACCATCTTCAACTAGTAGAAAGAACGAGTGACTAACAGAGTAATTAGTAACATAATTTCTAGTTCAGCTATATCTTGATCTTGTGGTATTTCCTCTTTAACTGCCATAAAGACTTACAAGATTATAATATGCATCAATCTTGTTGGGTGGATTGAACAAAAACTATTTTCTACTCAATCACTAAGAATATCAAGTATATCAAATGGTCCATCACATTATTATTACACCTTCCCCCTTTCAACAAATTTACCAAATTCCCCCTCTAACCTCACCCCCCAGCCAACCCCTTCAACCAGTAGACAGAACAAGAAGTCTAACGGAGTAACATAATTTCTACTTCACATAAACCTTAATCTTGTGGCATTTCCTAAAGATCTTCCATAAAGATTAACAAGATTCTGACATATATAAATCTTGCTAAGTGGAATGAACAAAAACTATTTGCTACTCTATCACTAGCAGTAGCAAGTATATGAAACGACCCGTCAAATTATTATTCCATCCTCTATAGAATTTAACAAATTTACCAAATTTCATTATCAAATGCTCCATCAAATTATCATTTCATCCTTCACAGAATTAAATAAATTTTCCTTTTACCCCACCCCCATGTCTACATACGTAGCTAAAACCCTATCAAACTTAACTTGAATTTGTATGTAAACTTTCACTAAATTACACCATTACCAGCTAAAATTTCAGTTATCTTTGTATCTTGATTTTTTTTCTACTTGCCAATTCCAAAATGTCTAGTTCTCCGACTTATCAATATCTTGATCACTAAAAAATACATAAATTACATCCTTCATTTACAACAACATACCTAGTATATTCCAGATAGTAGATAGTGGGGTATGAGGAGGGTAAAGTGTACGCAGTCCGTACCACTACCTCCGAAGAAGTAAAAAGACTCTTTCCATCCTTCATATATTTACCAGATTCCCCTTTAAACCCACCCCAGATTCCCCTTTAAACCCCCCACCCCCAACCCCAATTCTACTTACATAGTTAAAACCCCATAAGAGCAATCATCAAATTTACCTTGAACTGTATGTAAACTTTCACTTCAATTACAAAAAATTAACACCAATTACAAACAAATTCCTTTACTTCATCAACAGTATCAATAGTCCAATTAGGAATTTGAGGTACCTGGTCGATGAGAGCTTCGGGTGCGACGTTATAACGATGGCTGCATTGAAGGGGTATTGATGAGAAAGAAAGTAAGAGAGAGAAGAAAGAAAAGAAATGGTTATGTTGTTGCCCTAATACCGGGGACTAAAAAATTTGACTTAATTTTCGACGGCAAATTTCGACGTTGGCGGTCGCTTTTTAAAAATTAATATATTCAATTTTTTTTAAATTTATAAATATTATTTATTTATTATTAAATTAAAAATATCAAATATCAACGATATCCGTTGCTTTTTAAATAATTAATTTTTATTTTATTTTAACAAAAACGACGCTATCCGTCGCTTTTTGTAAAAATAAAAAAAATTAAAAATAATTACAAATTGCGACGAACAACAACGCTCTTCTAGAATTAATATTTTAAAAAATAAAAATTATAGCAACGTTGTCCGTCACTTTTTAAAAAATTAATTTTTATTTAATTTTAACAAAAGAGACAATATCCATCACTTTTTATAAAAAAATAAAGAAAAATTAAAAATAATTACAAATTGCGACGGACAATGTCGCTTTTCTAGAATTGATATTTTATAAAAATAAAAATTACAACGACGTTGTCCGTCGCTTTTAATAAAAATAAATAAAAATAAAAATCAAATTTAAAACTCGACGGACTATGTAGATTTTAAAAAAATAATAATTATTACTTTTTAATAAATTACGACGCTGTCCGTCGCTTTTAATAAAAAAAATTATAAATTATTTTTTAATTACTTGACACAAAAATTCGCGAAAAAAAGCGACGTATATTGCGACGTTGGCCATCGCTTTTAGTAAAAAATAAATAAAAACTAAAATTAAACTAAAAAAGCGACGGCCAATGTCGCTTTTCTCGTAAAGTGTCACGGTCCGCCGCTTTTTTTTACGTCACTTTTTGACCTTTTTTTTAGTAATGATAAAAAAATCTTTTTTTATATTTTTTTTTAAATGAAAGTTGTTATAACTTGAAAACTTCAAAGTTTTGCTATAACTAGTATTAACTAATCTAATAAGTTTATATAGTTAATTTGCCCCTTATTCTACTAAGAGAAAATTTACAACATAAGTCTGCACGACTGCAAGTAGCTTTATTATCTTGTAACTAAATTACAATTTTTTATTTTTTTTTGCTTTAATCATTTAGTATGGAAAATGTCGAATCCATTAATTCAAATTCATTCAACATATAACACTATAACTTATTGAAGGAACTATGTTTTGTACTAAAAATAATTTCCTTCTCAAAAATTTAAATTTGAGACCTCCTTGTTAGAGTGATAAGCACATTTATCTCAGTATACATTTCTCTTAAGGGAAGTAGCGGAGGTAGAATTTTCATTGAGAGAATTCAGATATAAACATACGAACTAGCCGAAGGAGATTCAATATCTACTATATATACATAAAAATATTTTTAATCATGTAAAAATAGTATAAAAAAAATATAATTTTTCGTCGAAGGAAGTTAGAATGAACCTCCTAGATGAAAGGTGACTCCTCCCATGCTTAGGGGTATACATTAATTAAATTATATATACAACAATAGTAAAAACTTGGAAAATGCCTTACATTTGAGTGCGGTCTGATACAAAAGTTTCTATAGAAATGCATTGCTTTTGAGTGCGATTTAAACTTTTTATTTACGTAATTGAAAATAATTAACCAATTAAATTTACAATGAAATCTAGAAATCAATCATTGATCCAATCTAAGTATATCTGCATGATAGAGGTGTATCTTTTACGTACTTTTTCTTAGCGGGTGTGTTGATGATCCATAAATGACACTATTGATAGATTCATGAGTACACATTTGGAGCAACAACATAAAAAGTTGCGAAGAGGAGTGCTAGAGGGATGGAGGTAAATATTAGCAAATATTTTGTATTTGTACCTACTAGAAAACTTTTTAGTTGTATGCCACAACAAAAAGAATGCATTCGATTCTGTTATTAAATGAAGCAATAAAATGAATTTAATTGGAAGAACTATTTTATTGAACTTCAAGCTATCAAAACAAATAGAGGAGCAGTATAATTGAAACAGAAAATGGATTGCTAAAAGATTACGTACATGCCTAGAGAATAAGAGCAACTATACTAGGATAATGACTAAAGAAACGAACTGATATCCTAAAAATCTGTTGAGGACTTTGACCCGTTCCTAATAGATACTGAAACACACGCAACAACATCTTCTTCTTAATCAGGAACTACATTTTTTCAGCTTTTCTCTAAGAAATTTGAATATGCTAACAAGAAATGACTTGGTAAAAATATCCGACACTTGATTATCTACTTTGTAATTGAGTAAAATCACTTCATCATTTTTCTGCATCTCCTTTAAGAAATAAAACTTGATAATGAAGTGCTTGGTCCTTTCATGAAACATGGGATCTTTGGACATGACTATGACAGCTCAGTTATCCACAAAGATCTCAGTACTTTCTTCTTGCTTCAACTGCAGATCAATTAAAACTTTCCTGAGCCATAGTGCTTGATTAACAGTAGTTGTTGCTGCTATGAATTCTGCTTTAGTTGTTGATTGTGCTACCATATCCTGTTTCTTTGAGCACCATGAAAAATACCCTATTCCAAAAGAAATAATTTTCATATAACCAGTTAAGCCGCCCCAATCACTATCAAAATGTCCACAAATTTGAAATTCTAACTTGTGCTAAATTTGATGTCATAGGCTAGAATTCATTTAAGATGCCTAACCACACTTTTGGAAGCTATCATGTGCAACTCACTTGCACAATTTAAAAATCTGTATAAAATACTCACGAATAACAAAATGTCAGGTCTTGTTGTAGTGAAATACATCAAGCACCCAGTTAAGCTTCAATATACTCCTTTATCAATTAGCTTAGCTCCATAATCTTTTTTCAACTTTTCTTTTTGATTCATTGGAATATTCACATTCTTGCATTTAATTTTTTTTTTTAGAATCTCCTTCATGTATTTTTTTTGACAAACAAAGACTTCATTTTGAATTTGCTTGATCTCCATTTTCAGAAAATAAGTCATCCCAAAGATTTTCATCATCTCCTTCTTGAGTTCTTCAATCAATGCTATATTTTTCTTATCACAAGTAAATCATCAACATACAGAGAAATAATAATAATTTTAGAGCCAACTTTCTTGAAATAAAAAGTCTATTCATTTAAGTTTTTTTTCAAAGCCTAAGTCTAGAAAATGGTTATTCATTCAGCAGTACCAAGCTTCAGGAGCTTTCTTTAGCCTATATAAAGATTTCCCTAATAGATAAACATATTTTCATGTCCTGATACATTGAACTCTTCTGGCTGCTCAACATAAATTTCTTTCCGTAGTAGACCATTCAAGAGGGCAGATTTCACATTCATTTGAAAAATCTTCCAAATTTTATGTGCTGTTATTGCCTAAAGCATTCGAATTATATCTAGTCTAGCTACTGGAGAAAAAGTATTGGAAAATATACTCCCCAAACTTGTGCATAGTTTTTCAGTACCAATCTAGCTTTGTGCTTATTTATCGATCCGTCTAGATTAAATTTTGTTTGAAAAATCTATTTAACTCCAATAATTTTTCTGTCTTGCGGTCTTTTCACTAGCTTTCAAGTTTGATTCTTTTCTATCATGGCCAACTCCTCCTACATTATATCTATACATTTTTGATCAATTTTTGCTTCCTCGTATCCTGTAGGTTCAAAAACAGTAACATTGCATCTCTGATAAATATTATTAGAAAGTGATCATGTTCCCATAATAGGTTGATCATCTAGCAATTCATCATAATCAAATTTTAAAACATCATTTTGAACTTGAGACTCCTCATTCCAGTCCCATTGCTCACCTTCAAGGAATTGAACATCTCTATTTACCACAATCTTTCTTGATTGAGGTTGAAAGATCCTATAAGCTTTAGATATTGAACTGTAGCCAATGAAAATCCCAATTCAGTTTTCTCATCAAGCTTATCTCTTTTGACCTACGGAACATAAGAAAACACATATATCTAAATATTTTGAGATTTTTTATAGTAGGTTTAACACCATACCAAGCCTCAAAAAGAGTCTTTTTTTTCCAATGTCCTTATCGACAGTCTATTCAGCAAGAAAATAGTTGTGCTCGATGTTTCTGCCTAGAATTTCTTCAGTAGATTCTTCTAATGCCATAAGCACCTAGTCATCTCCAAGATTGTTCTATTCTTTCTCTCACTCTATTTTTCTGTGGAGAATAAGGGACAATGAGCTTGTGCTCTATTTTAGCTTCTTCACAAAAACTTAAATCTATCTGATGTAAATTCAGTTTTATTATCTGATCTAACGATCTAAATCTTGCAACCACTCTAATTTTTTATTCAAGCTTTGAACTTCATGGAAATTCCAGCAACTTTGGACTTAAACTTCATTAAATAAATCCAACACATTCTTGTTTTATCATCAATGAAGATAATATAATACATGTTGTCATGGAGCGATGGAGTTCTTTGTGGACCATAGAAATCAGTATGAATGAGCTACTACTTCTCTATACCTCTCTATGTGAAACTTTTTAATGGAAGCCTAATCTGCTTGCCAAGCGAACAAGCCTTATAGCTTGAGAGATGCGCATTCAAGTTTGGTAAACCATTTACCATTTTGCTCCTTTGCACAAACAACAAAGCTTTATGATGAAAGTGCCGCAACCTTTTATGCCACGTTTTTGCAACGGAGGACTGACTTGTAAAAGCTATTTATTCTTTCATCAATAAATTCACAAGAAAACTTTTTTCCTGCATTTTAATTCTAAATATTTATGACTACTTTGATCACTCATCAAACACGCTTTGTCTTCAAATAATAATTTAAATTCATTTTCTGAAAATTGTTCAACATTTAATAAATTCTGATCAACTTGAGGAACAAATAAAACTTTATAAATAAGATTTTCACAATGGAGGACTAATTTGTATAAGCTATTTATTCCTCCACCAATGTATTCAAGGAAAATTATTTTCCTTATATTTTAATTCTAAAGATTTTCTGAACATTAGGATCACTGATCAAACACGTCTTGTCTTTAAAACACAATTTGAATCCATTTGCTAAAAGTTGTCCAACGCTTAATAAATTATGATTTATTTTAGGAATAAATAGAACTTCATAAATAAACTTTGTACCTTTATGACTATCACGGTCCAAAATAGGATCATGATCGATGCTAAGGAGGTTAGGACTCCAAAGCAAGCCTTGTCAAATTCTACAAAAATCGGGCAGAGTTTTTCCTATTTTTGGGTCTATCAAAAATTTTTCCTAAAGTAACACCATCAACAATGCACCAATACCACCAAATTACACTATGAAATTCATCTCCAAAATATGATAGGAAGTCCAATACTTCACAAGTCCAAAATGCTAAAAGAATACTCATGACTAGTAAAAAAATGACTAAGGAGCGACTCTATGAGTATAATTGACCATAAGAATAAATGAATTAGCTAGCCTCACAAACAAATGCGAGGCTCACCAGGAATATTCTTCCTCAAGATCTCTAGCTAACGAAATTCTCACCATCACTTGTATTCTCTGTAAAAATAATAGCGAGGAGTGATACACTAGCTTAATGAGTAATAACACTTAACCACAACTGTTTTAATGGGGACAAGTCATAAAACATCATGAAATAAATACTCTTTTAGGAAATAGTAATAATAAATAATATCATTTGTTTCGTGTAAGCAAGATGAACCAATTGTTCAGTGATAAACTCAATAAACATTATATCATATCAAATTTTACATATTTGGGAGGTTTTCAAGTGTAGCATTCTACTTCACGAATGACCAATAACAGTGGATCCCTCATAAAGGAGCCATATATCATATCAGTAGGTCCCTACTCGAGGGAGATCAGTAACAGTATACTAGTTCTACCTTCCCACTAGCGAGGGCTATAACAATAATCAGTAACTACAAGGTGCACTAGGTATAACGAACTCTTCGTTAGCTATAAAATTTAAATCAAGGTCTAGTCCCATTTATACTTTCATTGTAAATAGTAGGTACTCATATGAAAATATTTTCAAAATAGTAAAGAGCATTTAAGTTCATATCAAAATATTTACATATAAACTTAAATGAAACACATGTCAAAAATACTTATTTCTTATGTAAGTGAAGAACTTTGATAACATCAGTGATCATATCTCAAGTAATGGTAAATATGTCTTATGAACATCTCAATACCCAATTTCAATATCATATCATGTAAAAGACTTGTTCCACATGCAATTTCAAAGCATTCAGTAATTCTTCTTTCATCAAAATCATGTATAAAATAAGCAAGTTAAGAAGCACAAATCATGAAAAGGTTACTACTCACAGTACACTTGTCAGAATATCAAATTTTCCACCTCAACAATTGGTATGACTTCCTTCAATCAAATCTATAGCCACATCATATCAATGTTGTGTTAAATTCTTTGTTTAGGCTAAAACATAACTACTTTAACTACCCAACTATAGGAATTTTGTTAGAGGCTAACAATTTGTCAACTTATACTAAATTTGTGCTTCAACCCATTAAAACAATCTTATAATTGATTTTTCTCAATATCTTAAACCCAAATAACCTTATTGTCTATATACTATTTTTTGGTTAAGCCGAAAGTATAAAAGTTAGAATCCAACCATTTTATACACTCTCTCAGTTTATGAGAATTAAGAATATTTTTACCCCTCTTTAACCTATCGCTTCATAAACTCTCAATTTCAAATCTAAAGCCATGAATTTATGAGTAAAATTTATGAACCAAGTAAATAAATTTACCTTCTTTTCCTACTTCTCCTTAATTATCTTATCAATGGTTGGGTCCTCTTTCTGCTCCTCCAAAAGAACGTCAAAAAAATTTAATTCTCGCTGTATTCCTTGTTAAAGAGATTTGCAGGTTGAAATTTTCCTCTTTTTCCTTCCATGAGTGGCTGGGAAGCCACTACTTCACTGTAAGACCCCACAAAATCTTACGTTGATAATCAGCTCTTTTAGCTCCTAAAATCTCTTTGGAAGGTCCAACACTTAGAATATTTTAGCTAGGTGTTCAACACTTAGTCTCATTTTAAGCCTTAAAATTTTGGAGATTTAGTTGACGACCTTCCCGACCTTCATTTTCCAATTTTTAAGTTGCGTTGCGATGGGGAAAGTCAATAATAGTACATTTCGAGTGAGTTTTGGAATTTTCGAAATCTGTTTAGGGCACGTTTGGATTTCAAACCAATAGCTAAAGGCTATAAGGGAGCGCCGCCCAGCTTATAGCCTTAGCCCCCTCCCTCAATAGCAAGGCGCCGCCCAGCTAGAAAAATCTCTGGGAAAGGCACCACCTTGCTATAGCCTTTGTGCCCAGTTTTTCGCATTCCACCTCCGTCTTTGAGGGGTAATTTGGTCATTTTTTTCACCCCTATATATTTTAAAAACACAAAATTTAGCCCTCAAAACACCAAATTATATCTCTTTTCTCAATTTCTCTCAAGAACAAGAGCAAGGGTTTCAACTTGAAGACCCAAGTCCAAGAGGTTTCACCGTAGATCTTTAAGGAACTTTCTACTAAGGTATGCATGGTGTTTATTCATGGATCTCTTTCATCCATGAAGCCCAAGAATCTTCTTTTAAATGTTATATCATGATATTTATGTGGTGAATTGATTATGTTCATATTAATATGGTTGTATGACTACCAAGATTGAATCTTTATCATGCTTTTATGCAACCATGTTAGTATAGGGTTGGAATTCATGCAATAGAGTTAAATGGTGGAATCATATTGTATTTAATTGATGACCATACCTATGCCCTAAATAATGCATTCAAGGTGTTTAGTGAAATTCCTAGTATAGTAGGAATCATGAATAATGACTCAATTGTGGTTTATATGATAAATGTATGCCATTTACTCATGTTCAATATGACTCCCATATAATTGATTATGCATTATTCTTGCTTGATAAAGTGTTCATGATATTATAAGTATGTAATTAAGTCGTGATTATTTTCTCCCTTGTCTATGTATAAGATTATGACAATTAAGTGCCTCATGAAATAATCCCAACTAGTGTATTATGTATTGTTGAGATTGGTAATGTATTCAAGAAAGTCATACTTTGTCAGTTTTCTTCTATCGAGTCCTGGGGTTACTTGTACCCAAAAAATTTAGTTGTGTTCCTGTCATGTTTTCACGATACTCTCAGTCAAGCCATGATTCTTAGACTTCAGATGGTCTTATGACTCAGGAAATTTCAATGATCTCATGAACTCAGTCAGTTGTCAAGTGTTAGTAGTATTCCGTTAGTCAATGGGATTCAGTAACTCAGTCCATGTTCAGATCAGTTAATCATGTTCAGTGTCTATTTAGATGGGAGTAGGATTCAGCACCGAGTGAACCCAAGGATGGGAACTCACCTGTTAGTTGAGGGTGTGATTCTTAGAAGCAATTATTGAGTTCCAGAACTACGTAGCCAGCGTAGGTTGAGACATCATACCTGCTAGTTGAGGGTAGATGAGATGGCTTAACCTGTTAGTTGAGGGTTCCCACCATTCTCATTAGAGTAACCTGCTAGTTGAGGGTCACTCACATGTTGTCCTTACCAGTGGCACAGTATTGACACCCTTCCAATCAGGACATAAATTGGATCCTAATTCATCTATAATGCATCATTCGGGGCATGTCGATTAGATAACTACTTCCTACTGTCTCAGTAAAAGAACTCAAATAGTTTTTCAGAATTTAGGACTATCAAATACAGTCAACTCATATATAGTATAGAACTCAGCTAGTTCCATCAGATTTAGGACTGTCAGATACAATCACTCATGTTGTCAGTTATATCAGTCCTCAAAACTCAGTTACCAGTCATATTAGTTATCAGTAAATTTATGTTATTATGATCTCAAATATACTTACTATGTATTCGTGCATGTATTCTCACGTACATGTTAGTCATTTAGCCAGTATTATTCATGCATATGAACCCCATGCACTCAGCCTACCTCACATGCATATGAACCCCATGCACTTAGCCTACCTCACATGCATACCAGCACATTCAAAGTATAGACGCATTTGCGCTATGGTGTCTTATACTATAGGTTTAGAGACACGAGCTCCAAAGCATCAGTAGATTCCAGATATCAGCAGTCAGTCCATATCCTCCAAGGACGATATGATTTATTATTTCATTATTACAGTACTTAGTTATTTCAGTCGTCAGAGTTAGTTGGGTACATGTCCCATCAACTCCTTATCCAGACAATTATGTTTTAGAGGTTTTTAGACTATTATGTTCAGGCAGTTATTTCAGTTGTTTTGGGTATTTCATACCCCACCTGATGTTATGTTTTTATCATATTTGAACCTTATGGCCTATCGGCCTTTATTTCCACATTATATACAGTATAATATGCAGTGTACTAGTATAAATATCAGTCATGGGTTAGCTTGTGGTCCTTCAGGATCATGAGCACCGTGTAGCATTCTGGGTACCAAATTCGGAGCATTACATTCACTTAAAGTCAATTTTAATGCTCTTATCTCCTGACGGGCTAAGGCCTAATTGATTTCCTCCTTCCTCCCCCCTCCCCTTTTTCTTCTTTAAAAGGGATTAGCTTATTTTTTTTTCTTTTTTTATATTTTTCAACTATAATTACTCGTTATTAAAATGTTATGGGATATTACAATGACTCTCAATTTCTACAGTCCCCTTTCATGTCGCTGGGAGTTATTCTTCATTTTTGATCCTGACTCTTGATTTAACTGATCTATCAAGTTTATTAAAAAACTTTTCATCACTGATCATGTGGTTGATCCAAGAACTATCACTAAGCCAACTTTCGCTTAAATTTCTGCTTGCGTAACAGGTGGCCACAAATAATTGCTCGTTTTGTTTTTGATCTACAATTTGTGCTTTATTTGTTGCTGTAAACTCTTCTCTTTGCAGATAATCTCGGCATGACTAAGTTTTTGACACTTTTGATATTTTATATCATACTTTCTCCAATACTTAAAGTATGAATGATTTCTCATGCCGCAATATTAATAAAGAGGATATTTGCCTTCTTTCTTTCTATTGGTGGCAGCAGCATTATTTCTTACTAATGTAGCTTCGTAGTTTCCATAATTTTCTTTCTTCATTTTTCTTTATTTCCCCTGACAGCAGTTTGCAACTTATCTTTCAGATATCCCTCGATGGATCCGTCTTGCCTTATCATCCTTCTTTGTTCTTGTGAGTGCAGAGCACTCAATAACTTTGTCAAGTTAAGCCTTGACAGATCTTTAGTATTCTCCAATGAAGCAATAGTTATCTCATATCTTTCAGGTAAAGTTACAAGTATCTTTTGAACTACTCTATTGTCATTAAGTTCAGCTCCAAGTATCCTTATCTTATTTTCAATCCCAAGTAACCTGTCAGAATAATCCTTAATGGTTTCAGATTCCTTCATTCACTGCATCTCGAATTCTCTAACCAAATTCAGTACATTCATTCCTTTAATTTTTTCATCTTCTTCGTATTCTTTCTTGAGAAAATTTCAAATTTCTTTAGCCGACTTACATGTTATTATTGTGCTGAAAATGATGACAAAAACTGCAGCAAAAAGACAAGATATAAAGTTGAATTTTGTTGTCTTTCTTTCCTTGTGAGTTTTAACTTGAGCCATAGTTGGATTCCATGGCAGAGGAAGCACTTCGTAATTCCACAACAGAGGAAGCACTTCGTGGTCTTCCTCGACAGCCTCCCACAAATTGCAAGCCTCCAAATAAACTTGCATTTTCATTTCCCAGTCTTGATAGTTTTCTCCTTAAAAAACTGATGAATCCATGACAGAAAAAGAATCTGAATTCTCCATTGTTTTAATGGTGTTTTGCAACAATAATTTTAGATAAAACTTAGAAAAAAAATCTCACAAGTCCCTTAATATAAGTAGGGATCTGATACCAATGTTATTAATTGAAACAGTAAGATGAATTTAATTGGAAGAACTATTTTATTGAATTGGAAGAACTATTTTATTGAACTTCAAGCTATTAAAATAAATAGAGGTACAACTGAAATAAAAAATGAACTGCTAAACGACTGCATACATGCCTAACAAATAGAAACAACTATTAGGATAATAATTAAAGAAAAAAATTGGTACCCTAAAAATCTACTGAGGATTTTGACCCATTCCTAACCGATCCTGAAACACACGCAACAACATATTCTAAAGTTCTTTTTTATTCTTCAACTACTTCTCGTTCAATTGCTTTGAAGTCCCTCTTTTAATTAGATTTATAGAATATTTGAAGAAGCCCAAGTTTTAATTTAGAAAACTGAAATTGACCATTAAAAAACAAAATTATAATGATCAATAACAACAAAAAAATTCTCCTTTAAACTTCATTTTAAGGAGCATAAAGCAACCAGGCAAAGAGTAACAACAACAACAAACCCAGTGTATTCCCACCTAGTGGGGTCTGGGGGGGTAAGATGTACGCAGTCCATACCTCTACCTCTAAAGAAGTAGAAAGGCTGTTTCCGATAGACCCCCGGTTCAAGGCACGAGATACCACACAAACACATAGTAAAGCACAGAAGCAGATTACATAACATAAATACGGCACCCATAAGTAATATAAAACAGAGGAAGGCAGAGGAAAGCACACAGATTCGGAATACAACATGGAACACGGAACACGGAATCATAACAGGAATAAAACCCCCACCAAGTAATTCCCTACACTGGCGACCCAAACTGGCCCTAGTCCTCTGCCCTAATTCGCGTCCTCCAGACCTTCCTATCTAGGGTCATGTCCTCGGTGAGCTGTAACTGCTCCATGTCCCGCCTAATCACCTCACCCCAGTACTTCTTCGGCCTACCCCTACCCCGCCTAAAACCATCCAACGCTAGCCTCTCACACCTACGGACCAGGGCATCCATGCCCCTCCTCTTCACGTGTCCGAACCATCTCAATCGGGCTTCCCGCATCTTGCACTCCACTGAAGTCACACCAACTTTCTCCCGGATAGTCTCATTCCGAACTCTATCCCCTCTAGTCAGCCCACACATCCAGCCCTCTATCACCATAACCAACAAATGATGCCAGAAATCAAAAGCTAAACGCTACAACAATAAGGCACATGTTACGACAGTACCCCACCAAGCCTAATCTTCTATCATAGAGAAAGATAACACTCCACTACCTACTAACCTTCTACCATAATCTGCCACCTCCATACCCACCTATCCATAGGAAAAAACCCATATCATTGGCTAGATTCATATAATTATGTGATAAAGCAACACATATGTTCAGTAAAGATCCATCGAGCTAAACATAAACAAGAGAAGCACAACTTAGCCCATCTTGCCATTGGAAAAAACAACAACTAACATACCCAGTATAACCCCACCAGGTGGTATCTAGAGAGTGTAGTGTACACGGACCTTACTACTACCTTGGAGTCAGAGAGGCTGTTTCAATAGTCCAAAGCAGTACAGAAAAAGAAATACGGAAATGATGAAGCCATCAAACTACTATACAACCTGACGAATCATCCTAAACAATAACCACAACATGACAATACGATAATGGAAGTACAAAAAGAAAAAGAACAAATAGTAACCAATAGCTATAGTTGACATTGGGAAAACAACAACAAAACTAGCTATAGAAGATAAGAAAAATTAAGGCATATATATACCAGAAAGCAGTGTAATTAGAGAAACCAGAAGCAGAAACCATGACCCCGATTGAGCCAGCTGCAAATAAACATTGTCCAAATCTCAATGACAACCCACTCACAGTTCCTGGACTTCCCACCAAATGCTTCATCCTTGTGTCACTTCTCTATTCTATCCAATTCTTCCTAACAAATACTTACCAAACTTCGGGCCCTTAAGCTCCACAAGACCCTTTTCCCCAAAAATGCCCTTTCAAGAACCCCATTTACCAGATTGCTTGTGCATAGATGAGAGACTTTATGCACCCTTGTTGAGGTAAAAATGGAGTTCTGTCCAAGGGAAAAAAACTCTTCCTTTACCTTTGTCAAATATCAAACTGCACAAGTCAGCTACACTCCACAAACAACATGATCATTGAACAAGAATGAGAAAGCAACAAATTATGTTTCTGAAATTAAATACAGAAATATTTGGAAGTAAAGGGAAGGATGAACCTTTCCTTTCCTTTCATATTTCCATTCATTTCCTTTCCAAACAAACTAAGAACAAACAAGAGAGCCACAAAATTAATTTGAGTCATCTTCATTCAAACTTTAGTAGCTTTACTAAAAAGAAGAAAAAAAAAAAAAAAGAACCTCCATAAACATATGAAGTACTAACTTTAGAAGAAAATATAGATATGTATATCTCCAAACTACTAATTATTTTATATAGAACTTGTCCTCTAATTAGATGATATTCTTCTCTCTGAATACTATGCTGCTTGAATCCTTCAAAAATACATTAGTTTTAGAAGATCTGACATGCATGCGTGTTACAATTTTGGAGGATTCAAACAATACTGATCAATAAGTAGCCCAATAGTTGTCTAAATGATCATGAGCACAATTCTCCATAGTCATGAATCTATTCATGGCATTTCCACTAGTCATATCTTCACCATAACCAGCCTGATGATCAGTTGTCATCATATCTTGTTGTTGGTTCATAACTTGTGGCACTGGCTGAGAAGTGTTGGCACCGCCACCACCGCCACCGCCACCGCCACCGCCACCACCAAGATTCAAATTCAAGCCTGAAATAGTAAAACAATTATCTCCTCCTCCACCACTACTACTTCCACCTAAGTTATAGTTCATTTGGGATTGAAGAATTGGCTGCAAGCTCATCATGTTAGACGATGAAGAAACGCCTCGGAAAACCCTATGGAGTTCTTGAATTTCTGGATGGTTGATCATGTTATAAGCGCTTGATGATGATCTTCCCATGGCTAATTGAAAGGCATTATGTTCAGCTTGTGGCATCATCATTTGTGTGGACATGCATATTGTGTTTGGATTTATGTGATCTAGTGTAGTGTAGGGGTTCATATGAATTCTTGATGAATTGTTTGATGAAGGGTATTTTTTCCCTCCTGCAGTGCCACTCTTCTGAAATACACGGCAAACCACCCATTCATCTTGCTGAAAATATTGCAAGTATTTTAGAAGCTATATATCTTGAACAAGTTATGATAAGATGAGAGAAATTTAAGCATATATTTAGGGTGTGTTTTGTAGGAAGGAAAATATTCACTTTGAAAAATAAGTGATTTACTTATTTATTTTCTAGTATTTGGTAAGTAAGAAAATATTATCCCAACAATACTTATAATGTAAAAGAAAATATTATCCCAACAATACTTATAATGTAATACTCTCTCCATCCCATTTTGCTCGTCCCAAATTTTTTAATTTGATTTCTCATTTTTCATTAATCAAGACAAGACAATTTTTTTCTTCCCTTTTTACCCTTAGTATTAATTGTTTTTTCTCCAAATTAAAATGTAAACATCATTTAATAGGGGTATTATAGTAAAGTAATCATGTTATTAATTATTTTTCTTAATCAATGTGTATTGTCAAATTGAGACGAGTAAAATAAGACGGGGGAGTATAAGAGTAACAAAACACTATATACGGGGTGATGGGGTGGGGAGGTGGGGTACCGGGGTAGTTGGGGGGTGAGATGACGATAGTCAAGGTGTGGGAGTTAGGGACGTTGGATGAGTGGGGAATAGACAATAAACTTGTTTTCCTTATTTGTATTAGAGAAATCATTTTTCTCATTTTTAAGTAACTTGTTTTGCTAGTGAAAATACTTTTCAAAATATTTAATTTGGATCAATTCTCAAACAAGAAAAAATTGCACCGTACCAAGCACACCCTTAAAAGTACTTGTGTGCTTTTAATTACATGACATAAATTAAATTACACATAGGCGATCATCATTTTAACAACGAAACAACTCATCAACCAAATGCTACTTTTTTTTACCAAATACACTGTCTTACTTATTACAAAGTCAATTTTAACATTTAAAATGCTTTTCAACACTTAAAAGGCTATCAAGTATATTTTTAGAACGAGCTAATTAATCAAAAAGAGCTATTAGAGTATAAAATTAGTTAAACACCATAGATCAAAAAAGAAGAAAAAAAGTTCAACGCACAGTACGTACCTTGTGTGTTCTGTAGGAGGACTTGGAATGGATCCTATATTCATGCATTACCCAATTGGTTTTTTCTCCTCTTGGAGCTCTTCCTCTATAAAATACCAATGTTTTCTTCATACCAACCAATTCTGAATTACTGAAAATCTCCTTGTCTTTCCCAGTTGTTTTCCAGTATCCACTATTTGTTGCTCTATTTGTTCTCACCCCTGTTGGATACTTCCTATCTTTTAGGCTGAAAAAATACCATTCTTTCTCTCCCATTTTTGCCTTCCCTATCACAAATTAATTTCCGAAAAGTTAACTTCATTGTAGAGATTAATTACTAGCTATATCAGGATTTTAGAATAGAAATTTTAGAGATTTGTTGAGGAAATTTTCGTGTTATCTGAATTAACCCCTATGTCAAAATTTATGTGTCATCTTTTTTTTTTTTTCGAGAGTCAAACGAGTTTCTTTTTGGCATCAATTTTTTCATATATCTTATAAATATTTCAAGTTGTCAAATATTTTGAGACTAATAGTATTTTTTACAGAGTTTCAAAATATATAAATTTATTTTTTGAAAAATTAAAGATTTTATGTCTAAATTTAAAAGTACGTTTAACTCTCGAATCAGAATGATGCACGTGAATTGAGATTGGAGAGTAATAGTTCAAGAAATGAGGCTTTTCTTTGAACTTTGGGTTTCAAAAGGAAACAGAAAAAGATAACTTTTCTTAAAGAAATTTTGTTATAACAATTTGATGAAGCTTGCAAGCAAACAACCAACGATGCACCATAGAGTAGGCTTTAATTTTATGTATTTATATTTGGGGAAACGCACATAGAGCGTTATTTACATAATCAAGTAATTAACTATATCAAAGAGAATTGCAAATTACTTTATATAACAAGTGTCCATTGATACATAAACCTGAAATAAATGACGACATGTTATAACTAACAAGAAGTTTGTGTAAAGATTATTTATACTTTTGAATGTAACTGAATTCATATCCCAGAACTTTAGATGTTCTTGCTACGTATCATGATTTGCAAATAAACTAAAGAAGGGGTTTGGGTGTGTGTGTTAGGAATTAAGAAAAAAGAAACCAAAAAACGGTTCCATTTTTGTTTAATTATATGGTGTTCGAAAATCATGATTAGCTTGATTAATCCAGGCTCTCATCAGGTAGGGTCTATTTAAGGGGAAAGAACTTCCTATATATTCTATTAGAATATTTTTCATTTACAAAACTCTGGATGACCCTATCATTTTGGGTTAAGGGTGGAAGTAGCAATACCATCCATTCCACTTCCTCTTTTTCTTTAGATAAAAATAACTTGAGCTTGTTCTTTCACATGTTATCATCATGTTTACATGATAAAATACTAATGGATCTGCATGAATGTATCAACAAATGTATAATATAAAAAATTCAACCCTAGCTCTAATTGCATGCTTTCTTGATTTATTACAACTCAATTATAAGTACCTGGAAGATCCCATGGCTCAGATTTGTTAAGATCAACATCTCCAATAGCTCTAGCTGTAAAATTCGTAGAATCAGAAATCTTGTTCACAAGATAATATGTTATAAGCTCTTCATCACTTGGATGAAAACGAAATCCTGGTGGTAGATCAATTTCTTCCTTCCCTTCTCCTTCCATTTTTGAGAATTTTGACAAGTTCAAAGGAAACCCTAGACCTTGAAGCTTGTAAATTAAACAAGCCAAGGGGAAAAAGAAAAGACCTTTTTTTGTCCTTTTTTCAGAAGATCACATGCATGAAAGATGGATTTAGCTAGGACTTAAGTGTGTGAAAATTAATTGAAAACCTAAAGGACTTCCCAAAGAAGAGAAAAAATGTTTTTTTTTCTCCGGGGGATATGGAATTTAGGCCTATAGCTAGCTAACTAATTTATTATTGAATCATGTCGCAAGAAACTTTTTTTGTTGCTTAAATGTAGAGAGTATATATGGATCTTTGGATAACTTGTTGCTAAACATTTGCCAGAAGTATAAGCTTGAGGGTTCTTGAAATATAGAGGAAAATAGTTTACTTGTTGAATTTAAAGAGGATATAATGTGTTTGAGAAGCTCTTACCTACCATGGGTCTTAAGGTACACGGTGCCTTCTTAAATCTTAATTAAACAATTAATTGTACTCCCTTCGTTTCGTTTTACTTAGCTGCTATTGGAGTAATTCCCTTCGTTTTGTTTTACTTGGCTGCTATTGGAGTAATTTCCACAGATTGTCACTCATGTTTTGACAATTTCCTACCAATATCATTTTTATTTCTTTTAGGACAAGAATATCATCCAACTATCTCTATTTTCCTCGAAAGATACTTAACACTTTAAAAACCTTCTTCTCTCCTACTTGGCATGCCATGTTAAAGTCTTATTTTATTAATGATAAACTTGTTTAATTCTTCAAATTCATTTATTCAAACCTACGTCTTATAAACTACTAGAAAAATCTAAATTACGTAAAAAAAAAATTATTGAAAATTTACAAAAGAATTTACCGATAACCTAATTCTCTACAAGTTTTTCAACCAAACTAATTCGATGAAAAACCTACAAATTTTTCTATTAAACAAAATTTGAAGGATAAAATCTAAGTTTTTTTTTGTCATACAAAATTCGATCGAAAATCTTAAAGATAATTATCACCTGAAAATTTTAATTCGCATGTAGATCACCTGCAAAATTTTAAGCAAGATCTTTTTGATAAAAAATGTATTCGTCCTGCGAATTTCCCCAAGTAAATTCATAAATGAATCAAATAAATTCGCAAAGTTAACATAGGCAAAAAACTTTAGAAAACAAAAAATTATTATTTTTAATTTAGTTTTTCATATTAATTTTTATTTCTTTTATACTATATTTTGTCTTATTATATAATTAAACCCCAATTTATATTCTTTTCTCATCTTAAACCCACAAAAAACAAGCGATAATTGGTTGCGTACTATTTTAAAGATTCATTTGTAATATTAGATCATTTTGTTAATATTTTAAAAAAATTTAATTTGTTTCATGACTAAATAATTTTTTTTCCCTTCAAAAATAGTATATTTAGTACGTATATGAAAATCCGAAAGTCATCATTTTATTTCTTTTACATTTTAAGAATCTTTAGTATATATGAAATAAATAATCAAAAAATATTAAATTAGTACCAATTCATATAAATACCTTGAGTTTTAAAAATATTATTAAATGGAGAAATAAATAAATTAGAAAGACTTTGAAAAGTACCAAATAAAATAATTCAAACGTTTACACACAACTACTTCATTGATGAGTAATGTGCATAGCATTACCAGACGAATTATTTTCCTTTAAGTTGTGTGATTATCTGATATTTTTGTTATGTGATGTAATAATTTTTATCGTATCGAATAAAGAATAAATATAATTTATATTCTTTTTTTTTAAGAAAGACAAAATAAATATAAAATCTAAAGTACATAATTAAATTGTTCCTCAATGATAAATATATCATGTGTGTTTATTTTGTTAAAAAAATAGGATAAAATTTTAGTTAAATAAATTTGTTAAGTTAAATAGATCTATTTATTATATATATAAAAAAGAAATTTTAATGACATGGCATGTCAACTATGAGAGAAGAAATGTTTTTGAAGTATCAAATATATTTTGAGAAAAATAGAGATAGTTGAGTGATATTTTTGTCCTAAAAGAAACAAAAGTGATATTTGTAGGTAATTTTCAAAGCATGAGTGACTATCCATGAAAATTACTCGTCCCTATTGACCATGGGTGACTATCCATGAAAATTACTCGCCCCTATTGATGTGACATATTCCTTAAGAAATTTTTAATTAGAGGTATATTTTACTACATTAATCGTATTAATGATGTTTTGAACTCTAAATTTTATTATAATTTTTGTAGTCATTTAATATTAAGGATAATTATGAGAAATTAAATAAATAATGAAGCTTTCTTGATTAGCGAAAATGAACAATTAAATTAAAATATCTATTTTTAATATAAGAGTCAAATAAAATAAAACGAAGTTAATAAAAAAACAACATGATCTTTTTTTTTCTTTCTATAAGCCAGCACCTTATAGGGTGTGGTGCCTTTGGATGTGGAAGGTTAGGCTCTTGATCTCTACCATGTCTACATGTATGTAGCGCAACAGAAATTAGAGGGTGATACGATTACGAGTCTTATCTCTAGAGAACAAAAACAGGTGAAATAAATTCAAACCTTATAAAGAAATTGGAAGGTTAGACTATACAAATACTTCCAAATTACTAAGAAAAGAGAAATTTATTGGTTCCAGTGATGAAATGTAAATAAAAAATAGAGGGAATAAATGAAGAAAAAAAGTGGATTGTGTTTTTACTTTAAGGAAGGATTGTGTTTTCACTTTAAGGAAGGAGTGTTTTTTATATTGGTGGGAGAAAGAAAAAAACTTTTTCATGTTTAAAATATAGAAGCATTACTCTATATATGTTGTTAGTGAGGTAAGAAGAAGACAAGCCTCACGTCGTCGTTGTCGCCGCTCGGCTCGACTTCAAATTTGGAACATGATCGAGAGACTATCTTTTTGAACAAAATTTATTTAAAATTTGTGAGTTAATAATATTTTAATCCAAAAATTCGATACAAAGTTTTTAGTTTTTCTCCATTTGCGGACGCACATAGCCCACCTCGAAGGAACACGATCCTTCAGTTCACTGTTGAAAACAGAATTGACGAAGTGCGGGCACAGCTGCCAGCGCAATAATGGGTCTGCATTGTGGAATTAATTCTACCTTAAAGCATTCTGTGTAATGCAATGAATAAAGAAAATATAAAAAGTACTTACTAAATAAGAAGAACCTACGTATCCATTCCAAAATGAATAACCAAGTACGAAGAATCTATCACATTTGGTTTAATAGTGCTTTAATATCATTAACTCTCTTCTAGCAATAATTTTTTGCATCCCTATATAAACAATGTCTTTGGTGAACACAAGACACACCAAAAGAAAAAAATACTACACCACCAAAAAGAAAAGAAAACATCTTTCCTTTTTCCTCCTCTTAATTTGGGCAACCTTCACACTTTCTGCAACGAGTGCATGTATTTGAAAGTAGTTATGGAACCTTGGAAAGCGACCGGCTAGAAGAATTTGCATCGGAGTTTGACCGAAATCGCTTTTAAGGCAGCGGCTTGCCACGACACAATACTTGTGACTATTGTATTCTCTTATTTAATTAATTCCTGTTCCATATCAATATTATAGTATTTTTTTTTTCAATAATTTGAAAGCGAATTTACATACATGCAATATTAATAAATGGCTATTTCTATGGACAAAACTTTTCCTGATTTGTCAAAACTTGAGTCATTAGTCAGAAATAATTTTAAATGTTGGTCACAAAAACTTCTGATTTTCTTTGTACAATTAGAAGTTGATTATGTTTTATTTAATGAAAAAGGGATTAAAATGCCTCAACTATGTGAAATGGTACAAAAATGCCCTTCGTCTACCTATTGGGGCTATTTTTCCCTTTTATTTAAGAAAAAATGATATAATACCATAACTTATCTTTATTAGACTACATAAAATTTATATCATTTTTATGAATATTAACCAAATAAATAGTGCACAATATCAGTTTTCGTCATTCTAAATTGATCTGATAAATAAAAAGAATAACATAAATAGCCATTTTTAAAAAATATTACATATACAATGCCGTATCAGTTGGTTGTGAGATATAGCATGTAAAATATTTACTTTTATAATAGATTTTAATATATATAAAAATAATTATAAATAAAATTCCCATATTTTTTATTTATTGTCTATTTTATGGAAACCTTTGTTCATTCATTTTTTATATACTATATCAAAATTTTATGATTTTTATTTTTATTGCCTGATTTCACGATGCCTCCATAAACATATATGGTATATTTATACCATATAAATTATATTTATACCATAAACATAAATGGTATATTTTAGATATAAAAAGTTTATATCATGTAATACTGAAAATATATACTTATTAAATAAATAATTTTTTAACAAGAAAAGTATTTCCAACATACTACGAATATTTATCTCATAAATTATATCAAAAATATAATAATAATAGGACTTTGAGATAAATTATATTTATACAACAAAAATACATGTTATATTTGTACTTCCAACATAATAATTTTTTATTTCATAAATATTTATCCATAAAAAATTATGGTTAACCCATTACATTAGAATTAAAAAATACACGATAATAAAATAATACTAGATGATTAACATACATAAGAACAAAATGAAATATACACGAGCAAATAATGGAATACTTAATTTTTTTAAAAATATTTGAATTTTGAATATAAGAGAGAGCAAGATTTGAAAGCAGGGATTATCTTTTCTACTTTTAATTTGAAGATTGAAAATATGTCTCTTAAATTAAGGTGAATTGATAATTAGTTATAGCATAAAATTAGGAATTATAATTATATTTTCTGATTTTTTAAATGGCTATATATGTAAGAAAAAACTTTTATGTTTGTAATATTGAAAGAGTATTATTATTTATGTAATTAAGTTTTAAGGATGGACTTTTCATGTAATTTGGCTATATAAAAGGGAAATATAAGCCCAATAGATAGACGGGAAGGGCATTTTAGGCCCAATAGGTAGACGAAAAATGTATTTTACGTCCAATAAGTAGACGGAGAGCGTTTTTGCATCATTTTACATACTTGAAGGATATTTTAGGCCCTTATTCGTTTATTTAATGAACCTTCTATTGATGGTTTGAACACTGTTATGGTTATTGATGATGTTGTTAAGAAGAAATTCAAAAAAGATTAAGAAAAAACACTAAAGGACGTTTATTGAACCATATGACTAATCCTTTGTTTGATTTATTTGTCACTTATAAATTTGCTAGGAAATGTGAGACAATTTTAAAAAGGAATTTAGTAGGAGCCATCATAGTTCCCAACCCAAAGATGCTAGTACTCATAGTAGTACCCTCTATGTCCATCCTTTCAGCATCAAAGTCAGCTGAGTCAACCTATTCATGCAGTCCTTCAGATTACTGATCGAGGTCAGTCTAGTGCTAGAGATCACTGTAGTAAGGGTATCGGGTATTGAATTAAATTTTCAATAATTGATAATAAATCACCATGAAACAAGTTCACGATTATGAAAATTTGACTATTGATGTTCTCAACGAGGGCATGATGATGTGTGAGATTCTTCAGGATAATGTTTTGTTTGAAAAATCTCCACCATCTTGGAGTGATTATAAAAATCAATTAAACTATAAGAAAAAAATTTAACTCTTCAAGAACTTTTTAGTCACATGAGGGCTGAGGAGGCAAACCGTCACAAAGATAAGATGGAAGCTCTTTCTTTTAATTCTTCTAAAGCTAACCTTGTGGAATCTTCTAATACTATTACAAAAGACAGGTTCCAAGGCAAATAAAAGAATGTCCAAAAAAAGAACAAGTGAAGAAGAAAATTTATTTCAACAAGCCAGAAAGTCAAATTTAAAAATCAAAGGGACTTTATTTGGTCTGGGAAAACTGGCCACGGGACTGTCCAATGCTATCTAACAAAAGGGAAAAAATCAAAGTAGGAAGGATAAGATTATGTCCAAGCTCATCTTACTGAAATTGATGAAGGAATTGTTGCAGTAGTCATCGAGGCAAATCTAATGGCTAACAAGACTGAGTGGGTGTTAGATACAGACACTTCAAGGCATTTCTGTGTCACCAAAGAGTTGTTCCATGGCTTTGAAGAGTTCACTAATAGAGAGTGAGTCTACATTGGTAACTCCACTATTGCTGGAGTTATGGATAAAGGAAATTTTTTATTTAAAGTTTTAAACTAACTTCTGAAGAAACTTTAGCTATGGAAGAAAAGTTTTCTCTCTCCCAACACATGTTAGCCTAATGTACGCACTTCATGAAACGATGAGTGAAAGCTTTAAGTCCAACAACAATTCTAGACGGGAATGGCTTGTGGAAGCTCATATCTACAATGAGTAGAGTTGAGGAACATGGTAAAAATGAATTGATGTCTATCTACAGTGAAACAGTAACTGATAGTACTATTTCTATGGGTAATATAATAGGAAGGTTTAATTTACCACTGGAGAAGGGTGTAAGCTTTAAAGCATTGACTAATATAGTAAGTGTGAGCTCAATTATGTAAACAGTGTTGGATCTGAGTAATCAGGTCACAAAGGATTTAATAGGAGGACAAAATATATCAGAGCAGTTAGTGGTGAAGAAACAATCAAAGGCATAAATGATGAAAGATAACATGCTGAAATGGTTGAATATCACATCACTATCTCAATCATGGGCAATGAGGTAGAAAATTTATCGGACAAATTAATGAATAGATCTGGGAAGAAACTGGTTGCGCCTAAAGCTTTTGTATGGGATAATTTTAATATAAACAAAGTCAGTAATGCATGGTTTAAACTTAAATATGTTCAATCAATTAAGGCAGGTGTGGTAGTGTTAATTTAAATTGAGGAGGATGACATAGGTTCAGAGATAGAGTATTGAAAGAGTAACATGCTTGAGATATCAAGAATACGGAGAGAAATCAACCTTTGAAAACTCTAATTACCAATTCCTTGGCTAATGTTCTTAACTTAGGGATTTGACAGAGAAGAGAGTATGTATTTGATTGTGTTTTTGGATGATAATGAGGTCCCAAAAGGGTTTTAAGGTCATGGTTCACAATTGGGGGAAAGGAAAAATGTCCAAAGTACGCTTAAATAAAAGCTAAAAAATATTGCCAGTCATCACGGGTCACTTTACAACTCGTGATGAATCGCTATGAGTCATCACCACGACTCATAGTGCAACCTAAATCTCAGGGCATCCACATTGGTCTGACTATGAGCCATACGTCATGACTCGTACTCAGACATAACAACTCGTTAGGTCTAATCGTGGTCCCAACAGAAGCAAGGGGCCCTTATGCTGGTGAGAATACGAGTCACACATCATGACTCATAATGTCTCACCACGACTCGTATTATCTAGTTGTTGTCAAGGCAGAAAGGTCAGGAACCCTTTTTTGGTTAGTCTTCAATAAACACTATAAGACTTGTTATGAGTCTTGACGACTCGTTGGGTCCAGTCATTACCAAGGCAGAAACTTAGATCATCTTCACTAGTCACCCTATGTTTGGGGTCCCTAGACCCATAATGGCACCTTATACTTGTTAGGAGAGTCATCGTTAAACAGTAAGCTCAAGGGTCAAGAATTTTTTAGGGACCAAAATTTGGAGTGTTACATTGACTTTTCTTTAACCATGGATCATGTTACCTAAAGTTCTATTAACTACCTCAATTTGACCATCTGTTATAAGTAGAAAATAACAATTTAATTCCCAAATTTCTCCACTAACACCTCCAAAAATGACTAAGAAATTTTGAATCTCTATCACTAATATACCATGCAATTTCATCACATTATGAACAATAAAGTAGCAACATGAGATGCATCATCACTTTTATGACAAGCAATAAATTGAGCCATTTTTGAAAATCTATCCGCTACAACAAAGATGTTATCTTTACCATTCCTAGTCCGAGGGAGACCAATAACAAAATTCATGGAAATATCTAGCGAAGGACCGATAGAAATAGACAAAGAGGTATACAAGCCATGGAGTTGGGTACAAGATTTAGCATGCTTACAATCCAACCACCTAGCACAAATTCTTTCCATTTTTCTTATTATTTTAGGCCCCAAAAAAAATATTCACTAAGAATAGATAAGGTTTTTAACACTCCAAATGACCCATTAAACCTCCATTGTGTTCCTCTTTCACCAATAACTCTCTCCACGAAGACATAGGTACACAAAGTTTTTCATTTCTAAACAAGTAGCCCTCCTTCAATTCAAATATAGGAGTTCTAACTTTATTTTCCTCCTCAACAACTTACATACACCTATTCAAGTTCACTTGACACTCTTCAAAGACTTTTCCAAATCATCATCATTAGAATATAACTCCTTTAAACTCTCAAAACCCATCAACTTAGAATTCAAGGAATTCATCAATGCATATCTTTTAGATAAAGCATACACCACAATATTCTCTTTACCTTGCTTATAATTAATCATATATAAAAAAGACTCAATGAACTCTATCGACTTAGCATGCCTCTTATTAAGCTTATTTCAGACCTTAGTATGTTTCAAAGCCTCATGATTGGTTCTAATCACAAACTTCTTATGCCACAAATAATGTTGCCAATTTGCTAAAGCTTTCACTTAGGCGTAGAATTTCTTTTCATAGGTAGAATATTGCAATGGAGCTCCTTTTAATTTCTCACTAAAGTATGCTATGGGTTTTCCTTCTTTCATCAAGACCGCACCAATGCCTACTCCACTAGCATCACACTCAATTTCAAACATCTTTTCAAAGTTGGGAAGGTGAAGTAATAGAGTGGAACTAAGTTTTTCTTTCAAGATTCTAAAGGATTCTTCTTATTTCTATCACAAATGAAAGACTTATCCTTCTTAATGACCTCGGTTATAGGAATGACTAGTGAACTAAAACCTTTCATGAATCTTCTATAAAAACTTGTTTAACCCATCTAAGCTTCTAAAATCACAAATGGACTTAGGAGTTGGCCAACTTCTAATAGCCTCTTCTTTTTAATCATTAACCTCAACTCCTCTTGAACTTACAATAAATTCAAGGAAAACAACATGGTGCACACAAAAAGAAAACTTTTAAAATTCACATACAACTTTTCATTTCTCAACACGTTAAATATCATTCTCAAATATTGCACATAATCATCCAAAAAAAACTTGATATAAACAAAATATAAACAAAATATCAACAAAATAAACCACAATAAAGTTATTAATAATTGACTTAAGCACATGGTTCATTAATCGTATAAAACTTCTTGGTGCATTAGTTATCCCAAAAGGCATCACCATCCACTCATATTAGCGAAACTTAGTTTTGAAAGAGATTTTCCATTCATGTCCGAATTTCATTCGAATTTGATGGTATTCGCTTCTCAAATAAGTTTTAGAGAATAAGGTAGAACCACACAATTAATTTAGCATATCATCAGGTCTAGGAATAGGATGTCGATATTTTATCATGATCTTATTAATGGCACAGTACATCCTTCATGTCCCATCCTTCTTGGGTACTTGAATTACCGCACCATACATGAACTTAAATTTTCTCTCACCAAACCTTTATTCACAAGTTCCTCCACTTGTCTTTGCAATTCTTTGGTCTCTTGAGGATTACTCCTATAAGCCGTTTTGTTAGGTATTTGAGAACTCGATTAAAAGTAAATTTCATGCTCTATTCCTCTCAAAGGAGGCAACTCACTTGGTATTCTTCTGAAAATAGATCTTTATAATTTGCAACAAAGAAGAAACAAAACTTGACAAAGATAAAGAGGTTAGTTCATTTAGAAATCAAAGAATAATATTTTCATTTAATAAATATGACTTGAGTAGCACCTCAAAGTTTAGCACTTTTATCCTCTCTTGATTTTTCAAAATCATGCACATTTTCTCTCTTTTTTTATTTTTTTTGGTCTTTCTTGCTCACCTCTTCTTTTTTTTTTGTGATAACTCATTCTCACTTGAGCTCTCATCCTCTCCCTTTTCCCTCTCTTGATTTAATATTTTTCGCTCTCTTACTTCTCTCTTTATTTTTTCTCTCAAGTTTTTCTTTCATTTTTATATATTCCTTATTCACTTGAAAAGGAGAAAGTGGATTAAGAATGTGCTTTTTACCATCCTTAATAAATACATATTTATTTGACCTTTCATCATATTTAGCCCCCACATCATATTCACATGGCCTTCCCAATAATAAATGACAAGCTTGTATTGGTACAACATCACAAAGCACTTCATCATGATAACTTTTAACTTTGAATTTTATCAACATTCTCTTGGTCACCTTGAGTTCACCACATTCATTGAGCCATTGCAATCTATATGATTTTGGATGCCTTCTTGTTATAAGTTTCAATTATTGTACCATAATACACCATCAACATTGACACAACTTCCACTATTAATGATAAAGAAACATAATTGCTCCTGAACTCTACACCAATTATAAAACAATTTTTTTGATCAATATCTTCTCTTGCTAGAGCACTCATACTTCTCTTCACAATAAGAATGAGTTTTCCATCAACATTAATTTCTTTTACATCTCCTTCTCTAATAAACGCATCACTACTATCATCCTCTACGTGGTCATCTTTGGATTTATCTTCGGTTTGATAACCACCATAATTCAATATAATGATAGTTCTTCTATTAGGTCACTCATTTGCTTTATGACCATATCCTTTACATTTAAAACACTTTATTTTAGATGGAGTTTCAAGTTTAGCTTTGTGGCCTCCATCCTTGTAGTCCACCTTTGATTTGCCTTTGTCCAAGTTGGACTTAAATTCTTACTTTGCACCTTTGGATTCGTCCCAAGTGGGAGATGATATTCAAACTTCCTTATTTTTAGACAATGAAGAAGAAGAAGATTGCACCTTGAGTTGTTATTATTTTGATAACCCTCCACCTTAAGTGCCATTTGATAAGCTTCACAAAAAGTAAAAAGACGATGCAATTCCAGTGGTTGCCTCATTTCCCTATTTAAGCCTGAGATACATCTTGCCACAAGCTTCACCTCTTCATCATTGACATTAGCTTGATGCCTAGTATTCTCTAGCTCCTCATAATACTCTTCCATACTCTTATTTCCTTATTGAAATTTGTAATACTTCTTGAGTCTATTTTTCTCATAATCTTGATCCACAAACCTTTATCTTATATGCCTTTTCATGTCTTTCCAACTTGTAACAAAGTCTCTATTCACTAAAGCATCTCTTTTAATTTTCTCCCACCATGTAGAAGCAAAATCCTCAAGGTGACTTGTAGCATAATTCATTTTTTTAATATCACTCAAATTGTTGAGATTATATTACCTTTCAATTTTCAAATCCAATCAAAATATTCATTCGGATCAGTAGTTCCTTTAAAGAATGGAAGGGTAACCTTGATGTTGTTAAATCCTCGATTTTCATCATTATTCCTTCTATTATATTATCTACCATCAATCAAATACCACCCTTCATTCCCTCATCTTCTTCCTCTCCCACTGAACCTCTCTTGTTAAATTTTATCATTGATTCCATAATCATAATTATCACCATCAAAAGAATCATGTCTTTTAATGTTATGTTTTGCTCTTATTTGAGTTCTATTGGCTTGTGGTGGAAGATTTCTTTGTTGATCTCCCCCCCCCCCCCTGAAAGTGTTGCTTGATTGCAAACTTTTGATAAAATAGCACTAGGAGAGGGGGTATCTCTCACTATCATGTGGGATGGAGTTGTATCAAGAAGAGTCTTACTTGATACCTTATCATGTTGACCAATGAGATTGAAAACCTCAGGTAGTTCCTTTGCTATTTCTGGATATATCACCCTTCTATCCACATCTTCCAATTTTTCCTTCATTTACTTTATTTCTTCCAATAGTTTTTGAAGCAAAATTTTCATACTACTAGAGGATTCTCCCTCCAATTGAGTCATTGTACCAACAAAATAAATAAAAAGTTAGTAGAAAGAGTTTCTCACCACTCACTAACATCATGTTTTCCTATTTTTTCACTCACTCTCGTGTATCACTCTAAGGCCAAAGGCTTTTAAGACCACCCTCAAATGAAATCACCTCACTCTTGATTCTTACTACTCTTAAATAACCCAAGGTTAAGAGTCAACACCGCTAAATAATTCACAGGTGGCACTACTTCTTTGAGATGGAGTGGAGTTTATGTAATCAAGAATGGACAATTAAAACTAACGGACAAGGAAACAAATAAGCATACAATGAAATTAAAGAAAAAAAGCACAAAAAAATTTGGCACGAATAAATTAAACGGACACAAACTAGTTTAACCTTAAGTAGGAATTAATACTCAAAGTAAACTAGCTAGAATTAACAAGAAAAGAAAAGAAATCAAGTTTAAAAGATTTGAAATATTTTGTAATTCTCAAATTAATCTTCTTCAATACCTAATCAAATGAGCTCAAATTTGCAATATAACTTCCCCACAACTCTATCAAAAACTTCTAACCTACAATTTCTTCAACCAACACCAAATCAACAAAACTCATTTTCATGTTTCTTCTTCAACACGACTTTCAATTTTTTTTTATTGAGCCATATGTTTCTTGATTTTTTTAACTAGGAAACAACAACATGTAGCTCAAGGATAATATCAAACAACATTCAATAAAATCTGATTTTTTTTGAATTTCTTTTTTTAAAAAAAAATATCAAAACCTCAATACTTAGATTTGTGGAAAAAAAATCTAATCCAAGCTCTTGATACCAATTTGATATGAAACAAGAATATTGAAGCAAGATAAAAATTAAAGATGGTCAAAATCAAATTCAAATAACTAAACTATGTAATGGTGAAACTAACTAAAATACCCCTTAATTGGAAACTAAAGGCACCTAATCTATTAGAATCCTCTAGAAGGTAGTATTCTTACTTGCAAATCCTAGGACAAGTATTGAAAATCAACAACGATTTCACAAGCTCTCAAAGGGGGCACAAATATTCAATCTTCAAAAATTAGTGGGTCACCCTAATAGCTAACTATTTGGTTAAAAGAAGTAAGGAAAGATCAAATTGTTCATCATTTAAATTACAGGCTAATTGAAAAGGTAGACACTTAGTATATTAAATATCTTCAAGTCATCTATAATGGAGCCTTCCAAAGATTTCATCTTCATCCATAAAGCTTGAAATGCTTGAAGGTCCTTAGTTTGACTTCTTGTGAAAGACCTTTTTGAAGTTGCATCACTTTGATGTACATCACATGTATAGGGATATTTCTGATAGACCCATCAACATTAAGCTTATACGTGCCTATAGTAGGGGGATCCTACTTGATGTCGATGCAGGTTGTTTCTTTTCTAGGGGTAGGATTATTATTAAAAAGGAGGTGGCATTTAGTGGTTTGGGAAAAATTTTGTTCCACGAGAATATAAACTTTTTTGTTATTAAAAAATTATCATTCCTTGTAAATCAGATTTTCTATAAGCAGAAAGAAAAAAAAAAGAATTCCCCAAGATAACCAAGTGTTATGATAGATACTATTGATACTTTTTCAGTAATTAAACTAATTGAAAAAGTCAATGAAGCTTGTAAAACTGGAACTGAGACTATTAGATATGAGTTGGTTCCAAAAGATAGTAGCATTTGGGCATTGGTGGAAGATAAGGTCAATATCCTTATGTTTGTGGCTGCAGAACTGGCATTGAAGGTTTATGTCCAGACCTATTTTATGGACAAAGGTAGTAGTGCAAATTTTTTTGTGGTACAAAAGACATCTAAAGATCTTTAACTTGTTAGGCATATGTCCACTCCAAATGTTCTTGAAACTAAGGGAGTATATAGTGGTTAAATCTTTACTAGATTTATGGTTGTAGTGATAGGCAGTGCTTGTAGAAAAATATCCATTGTTAATGAAACCCCTAGTAATATGTTCACTTTTGGCGTAGTTGGGAGAGAGGGAAAAGCTATTGATGATGGCATTGATGATATAATCAAGTTCAAAAGAAAGGATAGCAAAATTCTAAGTTTTAGTGTGGTAGACATATCTAATCTTTAGAGTATCTTTATTTACATTGAAAGGGTCACGGAATGGGTTCCTAATGAGCTCTAGATTAGGAATTTAATTATCAGTAAGGAAATTAATCTTTTCCAATATATTGATATTCCATTTTATGGCTCCAATTCATTTTTTTCAGCTCTTTTGGATATTATTCTACGTCCTAGAGATTACCATATGTCATCTTTTACTAGGTTTGTAGAATTTGTAGAGAAGTAACTTAGCTGTTAGGATTCTTACATGTAGAGATCTATTTTGATATAACTTTTTGGAGACCAAGCCCACCCTCACTTTTCATGATAGTGATAACATCCCATTTTAATATATTGATTTTCTTTTTGCCAACAATACTTCTTGAGATAAAGTCCCTCTAGATTTTATCAATAGTGGCATTCACTTTGGGATGGGGCTTGATACATTGCATGGCATGTGAGAGGCTACTGCTGAGAGTGGCTTTGCCAACACAATTCTACTAATCATTTTAAGGAGGGGCTTTCTAGCTTGCCAACCTACTTTTCATATTGTTGATGATGAATTGAAAGTCACTATTTTGGGATTTTTTTTTTGTGAAAAATAAAGAAACCAAGATATTTTAAAAGTTGTTGAAAGCATTGATTCCAAGGATGTTATAACGGACATTAATATTGTCAGAGGTGTGGTTCTTAGAGAAGATTACATTAGACTTTGTCAAAGTAATTCTCTAACTAGATTTAAGCTAAAATTATGGAGAACACTGGTAATGGTATGACAGTTAATAGGGTTGGATTTGGAGAGGAGGAAAAAGTTATCAACAAAGAAGAGGTGTAATAGCTTAGGCCCACTGATAGTTGTTTTAATGGGGGAACAAGTACCTTTATTTGACTGAGTATCAATAACCCTAGAGAGTCTTTTCATGCAGAGAATAACGAAATAAGGGGACATAAGGTCTCCTTATTTGATTCTCCTGGAGGGTTGGAAGAATATAGTCTTGCCCCCATTGACAATAATAGCAATGGAACTAGTAGAGATATAAGACATAATGAGGTTGACAAACTTAGTAAGAAAGTTGCGAAGGAGAAGGGTTTTCTTAATAAAACTCCATTCAATCTTGTCAAGAGACTTTTCAAAGTCTATATAAGGATCATCTTGGCTTGCTTGCCTTTTATATTTGAAAATAAGAGTTGTATTCTTACCTAATGATAACACTTCCAAAGGCTTTCCTAGTAGCTAAAAAGTTGGACTGACTAGGACCAATGATCATAGGGGTAGAGCCTAATTCTATTAATGGTCTTGATCGTAGCTTGTAGTTAGTATCGCACAGCCCAACAGGTCTGAAGATATTTAAGGTAGTTGCATTGGGGAATTTAGGAAAGATACATTGAAGGGTGAGTAGAAATGATGGGGTATGATGGGAGAGGAAAAGACCTCTTAACAAAAATCAATGGTTTTATTTTTGACATGTGACAGTATTTTTGATAAAGAAGAGGGTGATACCATTATACCTAGGAGCTTTTATTAGCTAGAAAGATTTCAAAGCCATGGTGATTTAAGTATTTATAAGGGAAGTATCCAGAATAAGGCTAACTAGAGTAGAACTTGGTGAAGAAAGGTGCTTTGAATAGGATACAGGGTGGAATATAGATGCTTACTAGAGTAGAGCTTGGTGGAGTAGGCTTCTATATGGTCCTTAATTGCTTTTTGCTCTTGGAAGAGGTTTCCTACTTCATCCTTAATGGGATTAATTCTGTTCCTTCTCCTCCTATTGAGGGTGCTAGTGTGGAAGAACATAGTATTGACATCCTCCCTCACCGAGCTAATTGATCTTAGATTTTGATTTTCAAAAGTATTCTTTAAACTTTAGAAGATTTTCATAACCAAGGAATAAGGATGACTTAAGATCCTGAAGAAAAGAGTTGGTATGATAGTGGGGGATTTTGAATACCATCCAACCTAGCAATGGCCATATGGAGAGGGTTGAAGGGTCAAAATAGTCTTTAACAATCCCTTGGAATGGTGGATGTCTATACCATATATGCTCAAATCTGAAAGGTTTTCCCAAGGTATTGGTTGTCTCACGAAAGAGGATAACAGTAAGAGGGCAATAGTTTGACTTGATCTAAGGGAGGTGTTTTACTGTGGCTAGGGGTGTACATAGGTTGGGTTGGTTCGGTTTTTATTAAAAAAGAAAATAAATCAATCATGTCGGTTTATTAAAATTATAAACCAAATCAAACCAACATAAAATTGGTTTTCTTGGTTTATGTTTTAGTCTTTTTTTTGGGGTTTTCGGTTTTTTTTCAGTTTTTTTGAATAATATTTAGTTTTTACAATTATATTGTGATTAGATCAAATATGTTTTCACTCATGTGCTAATGAAAAACCATAATTATGAAAAATGAGGAGCGAAAAACTCTCTTGAAACTAAAAAGTGAGATGAAGAGTGAAAAGTTTAGGTTTTAAGTTTATATTGGATTTTGGATCATTTAATTAGCAATTAATGGACAAATATTACAACTTAAAGGCCCAAATCTAAACATATATCTACATCTACTTTCAAATTATTGAAAATTACTACAACTAGTTGAAAAGGTATTTAAAAAGTAGATTATAATTAATATCTTATGTATAAAAAAGTTTGAATATTATATATATATCTATACTATAATAAAAGTGTGAAGGGCCTTAAAAATGACGTTTGAACTTTTTGTGCTTCATTAGAAGCCACTGTAAAAGATAAAAACGTCATTTTACTATTTTCCTCAATTTATTATTTAATTAGATTAAAGACTCCTAAAATATATGAAAAGAATTTAATAACTCCTAAAATATATAGAAAGAATCCTGATAAACTAAAAACTTCTAGTACTTCATAATTTAAAATTTTAAAGAAGAATAAGTAGAATATTATAAATAAAATTGTAGGACAAGTCAAAGTTAAAAAAGGAAGAAATCGTTGTGCACGTAAAAAAAAAGAGGCGGAAAAATTTCAATGAAAAATTTCCCGGGGTATTACATTTACACCTTGCTAGATCCAGGTTCTTCCTTGTCTTTTGTTACTCCCTATATAGCAAGAAATTTTGGAACCAATTCCAAAATTCTAGCAGAGCCCTTTTCAGTTTCTACCCCAGTAGGTAAAACCATCATCAGATGACTGATTTTGATATCATTCTTGGCATGGATTGGCTTTATTCCTGCTATTCCACAGTCGACTGCAGAAACAGAATAGTCCAATTTCAGTTTCTGAATGAACCCGTCCTAAAGTGGAAGTGTAGTACTTCAGCTTTTAGAGGTCAGCTTGTTTTCTACCTTTGGGCTAGGAAAATGATATCTAAATGATATGTCTATCATCTTGTTCAGGTTAAGAATTCTTGTTCCAAAACTCCCAGTTTTGAATCAGTTCCAGTTGTGAATGAATATTTAGATCTCTTTCTCAAAGATCTTCCAGGGATTCCTCCCGAAAGGGAAATAAACTTTGGCATTGATCTTCTTCCAGATACTCAGCCTATATCTATTCCGCCAAACAAAATGGCACTTGCAAAACTTAAAGAACTAAAAGAGAAGTTGAAGGATCTCTTAGATAAGGGATTCATCAAACCCAGCGTGTCCCCATGGGGTGCACCAGTCTTATTCGTGCGCAAGAAAGATGGTTCTCTCAAAATGTGCATTGATTACCGCCAGCTCAATAAAGCCACGGTCAAGAACAAGTATCCTCTTCCCAAAATCAATGACTTGTTCGACCAACTTCAGGGTGCCAGCTATTTCTCTAAGATCTACCTCAGATCTGGCTATCATCAGCGTAGAGTCAGAGAATGTGACATTTCAAAGACAGTCTTTCGTACTCAGTATGGTCACTTTCAGTTTTTGGTCATGTCCTTTGGTCTTACCAATGCCCTATCATCTTTCATGGACTTGATGAACCATGTGTTCAAGCAGTACTTGAACCTGTTTGTCATAGTCTTCATAGATGATATTCTGGTCTATTCCTGCAGTGAGTGTGATCACGCAGTCCATCTCAGAATCATACTTCAGACTCTCAGAAATCATCAGCTATTCACCAAATTTAGTAAGTGCGAGTTTTGTCTAAGGTCAGTAGCATTCCTTGTTCATATCATTTTTAGTGATGGCATTAGAGTAGATCCTCAAAATACCAAAGCAGTAAAAAACTGGCTTTGACCCATCTCTCCATCAAATATCAGGATTTTCTCGAGTTTGGCTGGCCATTATAGATAGTTTTTTGAGGGATTTTCTTCAATTGCATCCCCTATGTCCAGATTAACTTAAAAAAAGATCAAGTTTTAGTGGTCAGATCCTTACGAGAAGAGTTTTCAGGAGTTGAAGACTCGACTCACCTCAGCTCCAGTCTTAGCTCTTCTAAATGGTTCAGATAGGTTCGTAGTGTATTGTGATGCATCCAGAGTAGGTTTGGGTTGTGTCCTCATGTAGCATAGTAAGGTCATATCCTATTCCTCCAGACAACTTAAACCCCATAAGAAGAATTATCCTACTCATGATCTTAAGTTAGAAACCATAGTATTTGCCTTACAGATTTGGATACATTATCTATATGGAGTTCATGTAGATGTGTTCATAGATCATAAGAGCTTTTAGTATGTATTTTCTTATAAATATCTCAATCTTCATCAGAGAAGGTGGTTAGAGCTCTTAAAAGATTATGACATGAGTGTTTTTTATCATCCAGGCACGGCCAACGTAGTGTCCGACACTCTCAGTAGACTATCTATGGGTATTGTTTCTCATGTTGAGGACAGTATGAAAAAACTAGCTCAGGAAGTCCATCAGCTTGCAGACTGGGCATTCGCTTAGTCGATACAGAAAAGGGTGATATATGGGTTCAGAGTAGTTCAGAATCATCTTTAGTTTTTGAGATGAAAGAAAAGTAAGATAGAGATCCTAGTCTAGTCAAGTTGAAAGAGTCAGTCAAAAATAAAAAAGTAGAGGTTTTCTCCCAAGAGGGAGATGGTGTTCTGTGTTATTAGGGTCATTTGTGTGTTCCAGGTGTACATGACATAAGGCAGCAATTCTCGCAAAAGTGCATGGTGCATGCTACTCTATTCATCTAGGGTACACAAAGATGTACCACAACTTACGGGAGATCTATTGGTGGAGTGGGATGAAAAAAGATGTTGAAGAGTTTGTGGCTAAGTGCTCTACATGTCAGCAGGTTAAGATAGAGCATCAAAAGCCTAGTGGGTCCATGTAGGAGTTCAGTATTCCTACTTGGAAGTGGGAAAAAGTGAACATGGACTTCATGATGGATTTGCCTCGTACTCGTCATCAGCATGATTCAGTTTGTGTCATTGTAGACAGAATGACCAAATCAGCTTTTTTTTCTAGTTCATACCTCTTATTCAGTCGAGGATTATGCCAAACACTACATCAGAGAGTTGGTCAAATTGCACGGTGTTCTTCTATCTATTATCTCAGACAGAGGTACCTAGTTCACCTTTCATTTTTGGAAAGCATTCCAAAAGGGTCTTGGTACCTAAATTCATCTCAGTACAACCTTTCATCCTCAGACAGATGGTCAAGCAGAATGGACCATTCAGACCCTAGAAGATATGCTAAGGGCTTGTACAATTGATTTCAAGGGTATTTGAGATGATCACTTGCCTTTGATTGAGTTTACATACAACAATAACTATCATTCTAGTATTGGAATGGCTCCATTCAAAGCTCTCTATGGTAGGAGATATAGATATCTAGTCGGTTAGTTCAAAGTTAGTGAGGCCTCAGTTATAGGGCCTCACTTAGTATTTGATGCCTTAGAAAAAGTCCAGTTGATCAGAGAAAGACTTCGGGCTGCTCAGAGCCAATAGAAGTCTTATGTAGATGTACGTAGAAAGGACCTCGAGTTTGAGATTAGTGACTATGTCTATCTAAATATCTCTCCCATGAAGGGAGTGAAGAGGTTCGATAAGAAGGGAAAGCTCAGTCCCTGATATGTCAGTCCCTTCAAAATTCTCAGTCGCTTTAGCAAGGTAGCTTATGAGCTCAAATTTCCTTCAGATCTAGCCTCAGTTCATCAATTCTTCCATGTCTTTTTTGTCAAGAAGTGTATAGGTGACCCAGTAGTTGTAGTCCCTATTCAGAGCATAGATGTTCAGAATAGCCTCTCTTATGAGGAGACTCCAGTTGAAATTCTACACTACCAGACTCGTAGACTGAGGAACAAAGAAGTCTCTCTAGTCATAGTTCTTTGGAGGAATCAGTCTATTGAGAAAGCTACTTGGGAAGAAGAAGATATACGTACCAAGTATCCTTACCTCTTCTTCACTAACTCAGATCTAGCTCAAGGTAACAGTCCTTCTTAAGTTTTTCAGTTTTATGTTCAGATTTCAGTTACAACTTGGTATCAATTTCATGTTCAAAATTCTATTATAAACTTGGTCCTAAGTACCATTGCATATTCATTCATATGTTCATGCATCATATTAGTCATGTGTTCATGCATCAGACATGCATTCTCCTAGTGAGAAACTCAGTTATCAGAAATCACAGTCATGTGTTCATGAGTCAGTTAAGTTATGAAATCATGTATCAGATATGCATGCTCAGTATAAACCTCAGAAATATCAGTCATGTTTCAGTTGTTCATGTTTAATATATATATATACTTCATCTCATCATTTCTTCCATCTCAGTCAGTCGCATTCAAGGACAAATGTTCCTAAGAGGGAGACATTGTAATACCCTAAAGTTTTCTAACTAATTTCATCCCAAGAATGTCAACTATTAGCTTCTAATTTGAATGAGTTTTATTCTATGAGGAATTTTTAATATTTTCACTTTTTTATTCATGTGGAAAATTCAATAAGCTTTTCATCGATATAAAATTTGCCTAAATCCGATGACCGGGTAAGAAGTTATGACTATTTTAAGTTCCCATCGTAAAACAGTGTCATATTAGTCAGTAGGGGTCCGCAATAGTGGCTCATCTTACCAAACTTTCAGGTCGCAAATGAAGTGGCAACGTGATGGCTGCACGTCGCGCCATCCCCTAATTTCCCAGTTGTCAAATTCCAGTGACACGGCACGATAGCACCGCGCTGCGTCGCATCAGTAGTCCAGTTCAGAAAATTTTCACAATTTAAAAGACACGTTCAAGGGTTAAAAGGGTCAATTTTCCACCCCTGTTTAAATCTAATAACACATGATTCAGCCATTTTCACCCAAAACATAGTGTTTCTCTCAAGTTTCTCTCAAGAACAAGCTAGGGCTTTCAATTGAGGATTCAAATTCAATACTCAAATTCAAGAGTCTCTCCGTCAATCTTTGCTAAATCAAGAATTAAGGTATGTATAGTGCTGATTTATGGATCTCTTTTATCCATAAAGCTCAAGAACCCTATTTAAAATTGTAAATCATGATATTTATGTTATGGTTTGGTTATAACCAAGTTTATATTGTTATATGATTTCCAAGTTGGAATATTTATGTGTTTTTGATGAAACCACATTAGCAAGTGAGTGAAATCCATAAATTGAGTTATTTATAATATGTCAATTTGATGATTATGCCTATGCCCTAAAGGTGCATGCAAGGTATTTGATAAAATGCCTAGGAGGATAGAAATTATGCACTATAGCTAAATTGTGATCCAAAATGACTTCCATATTATTCTTATGTATTGAAATTATTTTTGGATTGCTCATGAGTTAGTCTTATAAAATTATGCTATGTATACATGTTATCTTATTCACGTACCAAGCTATGATAATCAAATGCCCATGAAATATCTCAAAATATTATATTATGGATTGTTGATGTTGGTCATGTATTCAAGAATATCATGCCTTGTCAGTTTCCCTCTATCGAGTCCTGCGGGTACTTGTACCCGACAAGTTAGCTGTATGCCTAGAGCCAGTGTCATGTTATCATGACATCCTCAGTCAAGCCATGGTCCATAGACCTCAATCAGTCATGTGACTCAGGAAAGCTCAGTAATCTTAATATTATTCCTTCAGTTAATGAAACTCCATGAAATTAGTCTAGTCCTGTTTAGTTAATCATGTTCAGTGTCTATTCAGATGGGAGTAGGAATTAGCACCGAGTTAACCCAAGGATGGGAACTCACCTGTTATATGAGGGTGTGATTCTTAGAAGCAATCCTTGCGTTCCTGAACTACGTAGCCAACGTAGGTTGAGATATCATAGCCTGTTATATGAGGGTAGATGAGGTGGCTTAACCTGTTATATGAGGGTTCCCACCATTCTCACTAGAGTTACCTGTTATATAAGGGTTACTCACAGATTTTCCTTACCATTGGCGTGGTATTGATACCCTTCCAATTGGGGTTACAGATTGTACCCCAACTCAGCTATATTACATTTTTTGGGGCATGTCGGTTAGATAACTCTTCCCATAGTTTCAGTTACAGAATTAGGACTGTCAGATATAGTCATTAATTCTCAATAATAGAACTCAGGTGTTCTACAGAATTCAAGACTGTCAGATACAGTCAACTCAGAATAGTAAGGAACTCAGCTAGTTCCATCAAAAATTAAACTGTTAGACACAGTCCCTCAGTATCAGTTATTTTAATTATATAGTTATCTGTATCTCATGTTGTCAGTAGTCAGACTCAGTAATCATGTTATCATGACCCCAGTTATAGTTATTATGTATTCATGCAAGTATTCTCACGTTCATGATATTCAGTTAGTTAGTATAGTTCATGCATGTGAACCCTTTTCATCCAGCCTACCTCACATGCATACCAGTACATTCAAAGTACTAACGCATTACGCTATGGTATTTTATACCATAGGTTCAGAAGCACGAGCTCCAGAGCATCAGTAGCATTCTAGTCTCAGCAGTTAGAGTTAGTAGTAAGTCCTCATCCTTCTAGGACATGATCATTGCTATATTATCTCATTAATTAATTTATTAGTTGGAGTTAGTTGGGGATATGTCCCATCAACTCCTTATTCAGACAGTTTAGTCAGTTAGAGGCTTTTCAAACTATCACATTTCAGGCATTTTATTTCAGTTGTTTTGGGTATTTCATACCCCATCCATAGATTATGATTTATCAGATCTTATGTTATAGTTTTAAACCTTATGGCCTTTCAGTTTATGTTTCTGCATTATACAGTATATTATGCATATACAGGTACAAATATCAATCATGGGTTAGCTTATGGTCCTTTGGGGTCATGAGCATCATGTAGCATTCTAGGTACCATATTTGAAGCTTATAGTTGGGCTTGCTATTTTCTAACCTGTCATGTTGATGGGCCAGCCTAGCCTGGCCCGTCAAACTCTAAAGATCGTGTTGACTAACTCGGATGGGCTAGGCTGGGCCGACCTGTATTAGTAGCTCTATTGGTCCCTACAAACAGATTAAAGGTGAGAATTTCTGTAGCAGTGTTAGCTCCATCCATGATATTAGAGCATGGGGAGATAACACCATAGTCACGAAGATTATCTATTTGAGAAGGGGATTCTGTGTTTTGTTGCTTAGGGTGTTCACCATGGCTCATAAAATTTGGGGGAGTAAAGGATTTAGATTGGAACATAGAAGAGGTAGATGGTAGGGGAACTTTTTAATGAAGGAATGAGAAATGGGTGTATCAGTTGATGCGATAACTATGGTCATGTTAACAGATATCTCGTTATGATTATTTTTCTCGGAGTATGAGTTATTTCATATGGAAAAAGAGGCAAATTCCTCCTTGGTAGAGAGAGAATAGGGGTAAAGAGTAGTTGAGGATTGGCCCTAGTAGTCGCAGGTCCTTTAGGACCTCAAGGAATATGTGCATTTAATTTGCGCAGGCTGGCGCTTTTACGAGGATAGTTAGTTGGATTGTGAGGGTTTCAACCCCTGATCCTTGGCCCACTAGTGAATTTTACTTTTCCTTTTTAGCATTGTTAACATTTAAGTGGTATCAGAGGTATTGTTTTTTATCATCCCTACTAGGAGTAGTGGTGAAATTAGGTGTAAAGAACTTACCTACCATTGGATCGTATGTCTTTAATTGTATTTAGATACATCCTCTTTAAGCCCTATTAGCATATGAAGGGGAGCTATTATGTGTTTTTGCCTTTAAAACGCTACTACATTTGACATTTCTTAAACTGTTATTATTGATAATATGGAAGTTGTTTCTTTTATGGAGGTGGGAGAGGGGTTAATAGTATAATTCTTAGTGGTGTACCCCAAGCCTCCCGCAATCTGTGCAAAGAATGTCTTCCTCTTCGTATACTAATTGTTATCTGTGTGATCTGATTACGACTTCCATTTTCACAGGTAGTTTCAAGGGTACTTGAATATAAATCCTAACATATCGACCTCTTAAGGCTACAGAAGTACAAATATCAATTTTCAGAAGGACCCCAAATTTGTTACTAAGTCTTTTCAATTTTTTAATCATAAAACTCAGTTTGTAGTTATGATAATGAAATTCAAATAATTGTGTATGTTAACAAAGAAAGCTTCGTCTCAAAGTTGGGTTCTCATCTATTAACAGTAAGGAAGTACCCGATAATAAACCATTGATCATCATGTAGAACTTTATTCATGGTGGTATTGAGGTTGAATTTGGTGATTTAATAATCACAATCCGAATCGATTAACGTCAATGGCTCCAAAGGATTCCACAGTTCTATTAGCTTATTTTTCAAATAAGCGTGGGTGAGGTGTTTTCAAACAGTTTAATTATAAATGATTGGCTCCACAATTGATAAATTCGTTCTTTGTCTTCCTTAGAGAGTAGGATAGCTTCGGAGGAGGGATTATCTATCAAGACCTCTTTCCTTTACAACTGTCATAAATGTGGTTTAGTCCGCTTTTCTTATCCAGGAGCATGTCCCTCTAAGTTTTAGCACCTTAGGGGTCTTCTTCTATTGGTGATTCCATAAGTGGGTCTAGAGGTTTAGGGGGGTGAAGGGTCGGCACTCCGTTCACTAGTGGTGATTTCATTTACTGCAATGTATGATGTCTTTGTCGTTGATGTAAAAACACTTGTCTAGTTTGGAGAAAACTAGTTTGTGGGATACTTTTATTTGTTATTTAAATATTATATCCAATTTTGATATTTATGAGAAAACAACATTTCTAAATTGGGTAAAAAAATTAAATTAAAATAGGTTTTAGTTAAGGGGCTGAGATAATGATAAGTGGAACTAAAGTTGATGAATTGTGTATGTAAGTTGTGACAATCCAATATTTCATGATGTATTCGATACAGAAGTTCTGTTAGGTTACTACCTACTCATAACCCAGCTTGGATAAGTAAGAAATTCATGAGATGTTTTATTTGGATAAAATCATATAATATGAACCTACTTTTAAAAAAAAAACTTGTGGCTAATATTAATGAGAAAATTCTACAAATAAGATATCATAAATGGTGATCTTGAACTTTTATTCCCACTTAATAAAATTTTCAAAAAAAATTGACTTTAACTTAAAAAAAAAAAAATCGATAGTCAGAACTTTTGTTGTCCAATATGTATAAGTTCTAATTATAATATGTGCACATGTTCGTTTTGCCCTGAGGCAGGAGTTTGAGACATTTCAACAAGTTACAAAGATTGAAAATAGTATAATTTATTGTTTGTTAGGTAGGATCTTTCTTTTGTATTGATTGACTTACTTGTTTTTATGTTTTTACATTAATCATGAACAAAATTTATTACATTTTTGAATAATAATTTAGCAACACATATTTTTAGATAAAAAAATATAGAATATTATTTTGTGGATTATAAAAATAATTCTTTAGTAAAATAAAAAATTGTAAATAATTGAATAATACTAATAACTTTTGCTAGTATATCATAACTTGTGACCAATAATATCACATGATAGATAGAACAAATATTATAGTCTTAACTATCCGTCATAATTTGTGAATAATTGAGATATACATATAATTTTATCTGACAAGTGGTCACTTGAGCAAATTACTACCTTTGAATTTTTGACATATCCAAAATTTCTAACTCACAGAAAAAATTAATTTATACCAATGGATTATGCCCAATCGGCAACCAAAAAAATAGCTAGCGAATTTTCTTAAACAAAGAATATCTTTTTAAAAATAAAAATTAATTGAGCCAAAAGTTCGAGGCGGTCCTCTATAATGAACTTTATATAAAAGGTTATTTCAATTTTGTTTTTTCCCCTCTTCTTCTTCTCCTTATTTTCCTTCTCTTATTTGAGATTGAGATTACCACATTTTTTAGGTGGCCTTATTATTTATTTTAAAATTGATCACGATGTAAATGATTTATGATATGTAAACTTTTGTTGAGTTGTTTGGAACATGAATGACTATCATTAGTTAGGCATGTGTAACCCCCCAAGTGTTATGGGGTCTAAGGCACTAAAATAATGAGCAAAACTATGTTAACCTCTAGATTTTTCAAGGAATTTAACTCAATACCTCCTTAGTGTTTAATAATGAATTTTGAATAATTCAGAGAGTGTAGAATTCCTAGCCTATCAATTGAAAGAAGTGTCTTATGGGTGGTATGAGGAGTGGGAAGAGTTAGGGGGTGAAGATACAGAGCCAATGGTATGCAAAGAGTTCTCGGGCGCTTTTCTTGATCATTTCTTTCCTTGGGAGTTGAGGTAAGTCAAGGCCGAAGAGTTAGTGAATTTGAAGCTGGGAAAGATGAGTGTTAAGGAGTACATATTGAAGTTCACCCAACTATCCCGTTATGCTCCTGATCTTATGTCTAGTATGAGGTCCAGGATGAGGAAGTTTGCTTTGAGTTTTTTTGTGACTTGGTGTTAGAGTGTAAGGAAATTATGCTGAACAATGACATGATATATCTCAATTTTATGTGATTTATATTCAACGGGTGGAGAATGAGAAAAAAAAGCAGGAAGAGGCAAATAAAAGTCATAGTAAGAAGTTTAAGTATGCAGAGTAGGGTACGAGTTAACAGAACAGTGGAGACAAGGGTAGGCAGTGGCGTAAGAAGAAGAACTGGGAAATTTTTATTCGTCAGCTAGTACTTCTTCTTCTAAGCCTTCAGGTTATCATCGTTTTAATTATATCAATGGTCCTAGGGCACAGGGTTCCCAATCTCAGGCCAGTATAGCATAGTCGACCCCTCCTTACCCATCTTGCCGCACTTGTAGAAAGCTTCATCGTGGTTTATATTGCTTTGAATATAGTGTGTATGTTGGATATGGTAATCCAGGTCATATACAATGAGATTGCCCCTCAACCAAGGTGGCGACTGGGATAATAAGGTTCCTGTTGTCACTACTAGGCTTCTGTAGCTAAGGGAGCCACTTCAGGGACATGGAATGGTTGATCGCCTTTATGCACTTTTTAATCTTCAGGAATTTGAGGCATCCCCCCGATGTCGTCACTGGTACATTACAACTTTTCTCTCATAATGTTTATGACTTATTGGATCCCGATTCCATCCAATCTTATGTGACTCCTTTGTGGCTGTACACTTAGGCTTTGGTCCCGAAAGTATTTCCGACCCTTCTTTATTTCTACCCTAGTGGGTGAGTTTATTATTGCTAGAATAGTCTATAGGGGTTGTGTTGTGTTCAATTTTCACAGTGAGACACTGATAGACTTAATAAAACTTTATCTAATAGATTTTAATGTAATCTTGGGGATGGATTGTCTTCATTCGTGCTATGATTCTCTGGATTGTAGGACCCAAAAGGTCACTTTTCAATTTCCTAATGAACCAGTCATAGAATGGGAGGAGAGTTCCCTAGTGCTGAAAGAGAGATTTATTTCTTATCTTAGAGCCCAAAAGTTAATATCCAATGAGTGTTTGTACCAAATAGTTCAGGTCAAGGATTCTAACTCTAAAAGTCCCTCCTTGTAGTCTTTCCCTGTGGTTGATGAGTTTCCCAAAAATTTCCCCGATGATCTTCCAAGGATCCCTCCGAATAGGGAAATAGACTTTGGAATTGATCTTCTATCAGATACCCATCCCATTTTCATTCCTCCTTATAGGATGGCTCTGACAGAGCTGAAAGAACTAAAGGAGTAATGAAAGGATCTCCTTGATAAGCTTTTCATCCGTCTTAGTGTTTCTCCTTAGGGTGATCGTATGTTTTTCATGTGAAATAAAGTGGGTCTCTCCAGATGTGCATAGACTATCATCAATTGAATAAGGTCACTGTAAAAAATAAGTATCCTCTTCCTAGACTTGAGGACCTCTTTGATCAACTTCAGGGTACTAAGTGTTTTTCCAAAATAGATCTTCATTCGAATTACCATCAATTGATATTAGGGAGGCTGATATTCCCATGACTGTTTTTCGAACCTGTTATGGATATTACGAGTTCTTAGTTATGTCTTTTGGATTTATCAATGCCCTGACTACTTTTATAGATCTTATGAACCGAGTATTCATACAGTTTTTCGATTTATTCATTATAATTTTCATTAATGACATCTTGGTATATTCCAAAAGCGAGGAGGATTATGAAATTATCTCCAAATTGTGTTGACCCTTAAGAATCAAAAATTATATGCAAAATTTTTTGTGTGAATTTTTCTAAGTGATATGACTTTCCTGGGGGCATGTTATAGCCAGTGAAGGAATTAAAGTGGATCCACAAAAGATTGATGTGGTTAAAAAGTGGTCTAGACCCACGACTCCAACTAACATTAGGAGCTTCTTAGGCTTGGCAGGTTATTATAGGAGATTTGTAGAGAGTTTCTCATCTATCATTGCGTTGTTTACAAGGTTGACTCAGAAGAAGATAAAGTTTTTAGGGTCCGATGCTTGTTAGGGCAGTTTTGTCAAGTTGAAGGATAAGTTGACTTTTGTCCCTATTTTGACCCTTCCCGAGGGTACTGAATTGTTTATTGTATATTTGATGTGTCCCATATGGTGTTGGGTTGTATGTTGATGTAGTACCGAAAGGTTGTAGCTTATGCTTCCAGGCATCTTAAGGTGTACGAAAGAAAGAACCTGACTTGTGATCTAGAGTTGACAACAATGGTGGTTGGATTGAATATTTGGCCTCATTACTTGTATAGGTTGCATGTGGATATTTACTCAGACCATAAAAGCTTAAAGTAAGTGTTCACATAGAAGGAATTCAACCTTAGGTAGAGGTGGTGACTGGAATTGCTTAAGGATTACAATATGAGCCTGCACTACTACCCAGTTAAAATTAATATTCTTGTTGATGCTCTTAGAAAGTTGTCCATGGGGAGTTTGTCTCACGCTGAGGAGGAGAAGAGGGGATTGGTGAAGAATATTCACCGACTAGCCAATTTGAGAGTTCACCTTTTGGACTCTAATGATGGGGGGAGTAATTGTCTAGGAAGTGGCTAAGTCATCCATTGGGGACAAAGTTAAGAAAAAACAGGTTTTGGATCCCATACTTATGCAAATCAAGGATGATGTGGGTCAGTAGAAGGTTATGGATTTAGAAATTGTGGGAGATGACATTCTGAGATATCAAGTGGGGTTATGTGTTTCTAATGTAGATAGGTTACGTGAGAGGATTTTGACCTAAGTTTATGTGTCCAGGTATACGATTTATCTGGGTTCGACAACAATGTATCATGACTTGAAAGAAATTTATTGGTGAAATAATATGAAGAGAGATGTGGCAAATTTTATTGCTAAGTGAATGGTTTATCAACATGTCAAAGTTGAACATTTATGGTCAGATGACACTTTTTAAGAGATAGCTCTACCCCTGTGGAAGTGGAAAATGATTAATATGGATTTTATTACTTATATCCACGGTTTCGAAATCAATACGATTCCGTTTGGGTCATTGTGAATAGAATGACCAAGTTCGCTCACTTCTTGCTTGTAAGTACAAGTTACTCAGGAGAAAATTATGCAAGGTTATTCATTCAGGAAGTAGTTCATTTGCATAGAGTCCCAATGTCTATTATTTCTGATCAAGTTTAATTTACCTTCTATTTTTGCCATTTTTTCAGAAGGGGCTGGGTACTTAGGTGAACCTTAGTACTACTTTCCACCCTCAAATGGATGGAAGGGAGGAGCATACTATTCAAACTCTAGAGAATATGATAAGGGCCTGTGTTGACTTTAAAGGAAGTTGGGTTGATCATTTTCCGTTGACTGAGTTCGCATATAGTAATAGCTATCATTCTAGTATTCAAATGGCCCTTTTTGAGGCCCTTTATGGTAGAAAGTGTAAATCTTTGATTGGATGGTTTGAGATGGGTGAGACTAGGTTGTTTGGGCCAGACTTGGTACATCAAGTGATGGGAAAGTGAAGGTGATTCGACAGAGACTTAAGACTTCTCAGAGTTGCCAAAAGTCTTTTGTGGATGTAAGGTGAAGGGAGTTAGAGTTCGAAGTTAGCAATTGGGTATTCTTGAAGGTTTCTAATATGAAAAGATTTATGAGATTTGGAAATAAGGGGAGGCTCAGTCCCAGTTACATCTGTATGTATCAAATTTTAAAGAGAATTAGAAAAGGTTGCTTACGAATAAGACTTATCGGTGAACTTGGTCTTGGTTCACTCCATTTTTCATGTGTTAATGCTTAAAAAGTATGTGGGTTATCCTTTCTTAGTGGTTCCCATTAAGTATATAGGTGTTAAAAATTCTTGTTGTGTTATGAGGAAATTTTGTTTGAGATTTTGGACAGGTAAGTTCAAAAATTATGAACTAAATAAATAACCTCGATAATAGTGTTGTTGAGGAACCAAAAGGTAGAGAAGGCTACATAGGGATTAGAAGAAGATATGAAAACTAAATACCCTTTCTTGTTCCCAATGTTGGGCGAGAGTGCATGAGGTACAAATCTTATTCTTTCTTTTAGTGCATTTAGAATTTATTTTTGAGTTCCTCTATGTCCTTTTGTAAATCATGCTAAGTGTGTCCTAATCTCTTATTTCAGGATAAATGATCCTAAGGAGGGAGAATGAAACACCCCAGGTGTTACGGGGTCTAAGGCACAAGAAAATGAGCATAACTATGTTAACCCCTAGATTTTTCAAAGAATTTAATTTGATACCTCCTTAGCATTTAATGGTGATTTTTGAATGGATTTATGTTAAGAGAAGGTAACCGGACCTTTTGGAGTTTTTCAGAAATTTTCGATCACGTTACAAAATTTTTTGGGACTCCAAAAAAGTAAAGGTATGTGATAAGGGAGTGCCATGAAGGAAAGTCACACTCTTATTGCGAGAACCCATGAAGGTCCGTGATAAGAGCGTGCCACACTCTTATCGCTCCGTGATAAAGGCAAGCCGGACCACGCTCTTATCGCTCCGTGATAAGGGCAAGCCGCACCCTTGGGTGGAGCGATAAGGGCGTGCCACCCCCAAGGGTCCAAAATATAAATTTTTATTTTTTTTAGTTTGGGATGGGGGTTTTTGGGTCCTTTACCTTCTAATAAACTTTAAACATACTTTAACCCTTAATTCCCATTAGTTATCAAGGATCAAAACTATACTTCCTCCTCTCAATTCTCAAGAAAATCAAGTAGAGTTCTTCCAAGGATTCCACTCTCAGTGCTCTGAATTCAAGTCTTTCTTAAAAATTTCTCAGTTACAAGGACATGTTGAACACTTTCTACTTAAATTATTATTTTAAAGTGTGAATTTTGCATCATTTTTACTTATTTTATTGATTTTCTAAAGTTGAGTTTGAGAATTGTCATTACACATATTAAATATTAATTTTTTTTACTCTTTTTACATGTTATTCTAACCACTTGTGAAGGATTTCAATGATTTGAACATAATAACTGAAAGAATGCACTTCATTACATGAATTTGGAAATATTGAACATTATGAATGATTGAAGTTATGATTTACAAACCCTTTGAAAAAGCTTTGCATTAAGATGATTAACAAAGATGATACCCCATCTTTTTGAAAACCAAAAGTGTTGAATTTCATGAGTTGCTTTGAGATTCTTGTGCAATTTAATGATGAATAAGATTATGATTTTGAATGATGGTTTTAAGGAGTCATTCATTAATATTTATGATAATATTTTCTTGGCATGATAAGTTTGGCTTGCAAGTTTTGGTATGACAATACCAATGAATACGCCTAATAAACTACTCAATGATTGATATCATGTGAAAAATGTTTAATTGGACTCTAAATGAAATTATATAGCTTCACCGTGAAGGTGTAAGTCCTCGTGATCAATGCCCAAAACCTATGTTTGCCGGCATAGAGATGTCGTACCTTAATTGGACGACCCAATAGTATCGTTAACATGAAGATAATATGGTGAATCTAGTCTATTGGTGACTTTTTCTTAACCTCAGTACATGCAACCAACATGATTTGGGGCCCCGATGATTGGGGAGTACCGAACTCATATAGCTCATGGGTTAATAGACGATGGTGAAAGCTACATAATTCAGGATTAATTTTTAAATGATCATGATCATGTTCCTTGCCCCCTTCCCGATATTCTATTATACTAATGGTTGATGAGCATATATTTTATTACTGATTTTTGTTGGAATTGTATATTTCATCCCTTTCCTTGGGTTGCACGTCAAAACTCATCGTATTGACTATTCCCAGATGCTACATCATTTTATGATATAGGTTTGGACGTTTTTTTGTGACCCTGTGCAACGCTAAGTGGTTCGATGTTCCTTTTAGACATCTGGTGAAATGGTGAGCCCTCCATCATCCGAAAGGCCTTTCTTCCTTTTAGCCCTGTTGATTTCAATACTTTTATTTTTTTTCTTCTGACATAATCGAGATCATGTCCCAACTTAGTGGATGTTTTATGAATAGAGGACAGTATTGGGTTATAGTTTCTAGATTTGGATTTAATTTTCAAACTTCATTTCGTTATTTACTATCTTCATTTTGTTATTTATTAGACTCTTTTATTTTATGGGTTGGCTTCTGCATTTTATTTATATTACTATGTTTATGATGTAAGGTTAACAATTCATCTCGGGCCTTGATTGGCTTAGGGTACCCATCGTGATCAGGGTCCCGACTCGAGTCGTGGCAGAAAGTACCTAAGATTTGTTGAGATAATCTTTTCATTAAATGTTTATTTCTAAAATTTCATATAATTTCAAATATGATATTTCTTGATTTATGAACGTTTTTATGTTTCAATTATCATTGAATATTGATATTTGGTTTATGAATGTTGTTATGTTTCAATTGTTGATCCTAGAGTTTATTGAAAATAACTATCCTATCATATAAAAGATAAGGTAATGCCTACATACATCTAACTATTCTCATACTTCATTCAAGAGAATATAATGTGTATGTTATTATTATTGTATGTACTTGAATTTATAATTTTCAAATGATGATGCTAGATGACTTTGAACATAAAGAGTATTATAATTTTTATATTGGTCAAACACATGTCAGGCCCCTAAAGTTGGCACGAACTTTCAATTTGACACTTCAATTAGTACTTGTTCATTTTAAACGCCTAAGCTAGGCTCCTGTTTTGTCAATTTAATACTTCTTGGACCAACTTTTCAAATCTCAGATGTGTGATTACCAATCATTTTCTACATGAATTAACTGACAAACTAAATCATGCCAACTCATTTTAATTGTCGAAATTTTTATACACACACCTAAACAAATTAAAGAGAAAAAAATTTGGCCAAAATACATGATAAAGTGATAAATTAATTAATGACATGTGACATTTTGGCTCAAATAATTAAATAATGAGTTTGACCATTTAATTTTTATTTTAGGGTAGAAGAACCAAGCCCTTTCCCCTTTCAGATCATCTTCTTCCCCAAACCCTTCTCTTTAGCATAAACATCCCTCCACCCCTACCCCAATTCGTCTTCCTCTATCATATTTCATACTCTCTCTAAATCTTATTATTAGGAAACTCAATTCTTTTCAAATTATTCATAACCACAATCTAAAAAGTAAAGCAAATGTTTGCAAAAAAAATAATGAATTGTGAATTTTAATCAATATTTTTTTAAAAAAAATTCTTTCGATCCAAAACTGATTTGTTTACTTGTTTTTGTGGCTAATACGTTTCAAAACAAAAAAAAAATTATTTCACCAATTCGTCTTTACTTTTAATTTTTCCTCGACCCACTAAATTTTGCCACTTTTATCTATAAATTTCTATCATTTTTTCTCAATTAAATTTTGAGGAGGAAGAAGGGGTTTAATCTTGAAGAATTTCTTTTCACAATAATTTGCTTCTTTGATCGTGACACCTTCGGATGTATTTCACCATTAAAGGAGCTTAAGCTTGAAAAAATGTTGGGTGAAAATGGAGAAGAATAAGAGGAAACAAAATAAAATAGGCTAAAAGAAGCCACTCACTAGCCATTAATAAGTGTTTTACACTCACTTTGTCATGTCAATGAAAAGTATTAAATTAACACAACATATATTTAGTTTAGGTATTTAAAATAAATAAGGGCTAGTTAAGGTGTCAAACTGAAAGTTTATGCCAACTTTAGGGGTCTGACGATGTGTTTGATCTATATAATTTAATATTTTTCTTAATGTAAATGTGCTATGCATTTGCTTCTAAATGCATGTAATCACACACTTTGTTCACTCAGTCATTTTAATGACCCATAAGTTCGGTCAATGGTCAAAGTCAGAGGGGTTTTAAATGTTGAGTTTCATCAATTTTAAGTTCAATTGGCAGTAATGAGTAGTAGGGCTCAACTTACAAACAGAGTCAAGTACAAAAACCTTTCAAGTCATCCCACAAAATATTTATGTTGAAATAAATCTTTTTTAATACATGTTGTATTTCTCATAATTTAATTATATTGTTTCATTTTTTTTAATATATGAGTACTTCTATTTATATGAGCACTATTCAATATGTACTCATGTTCCCTTTGTTTGGGGTGAGGAAGTTGCATTTTTATTGTGGATGCAAGTGTCAATTTTTACAACGTTGTAAATTTTTCACTACATTTGAGGAGTTTCATTTTAGATTTGAGGAGAGAGAAAAAGAGAATGAAGTTAAATTTATTTTTGGATTAGAAGTTCTGTAAATGGATAAAGAGAAAATGAAATAAAAATATAACATGGTGGTGAGGTAGCATTCCATGTGGCGTCCACCTCACCCAAATGTTAGGCCATATAAATTTTAAACTGTCATGGTAGAAAGATATTAAAAATAAGATATTTTTGTTAAATTTGATAACAACAAGGTCTATTTAACTCCATAATAATAATATTAGAGAGAAACTTAATAAATAAACTAAAGTACATTTTTGATCACTTTCTAAAAAAATAAACAATCCTATAATCTAGGAATTTGTTGTTGTATGTATATAGGACTACACATTGACTAGTTGCAAGGAGTCATTGCATCAAGCATAATTCTACTTGTTCATAATAATAATATCCAACACATGATATGAGAATGAAGATTTAAAAAGGCCAAACACATCACTAGATCTCTAACATGGCATAAATTTTTACTTTGGCACTCAAAGTGGACGTTATTCATTTTAAACACCTAAATTAGCCTCCAACTATGTCGTTTTGGCACCTTTTGCCCAGTTGTCATGTCGCGTGAAACTCACCCTTAAAAGGTGTGTTGAAGGCTCTTTTTTGCAGATGTGGCATACTAATTGCCAGCCAACAATAGTATTAACTCATACCCACTTGTATTATCTTCTTCCTCATTCCCGTTTCTTTAATTAGCCCTAAATTTTCAAATTTTTCAAAAATCAATTTTTTTCCTCTTTTTTTTCATCTTTTTTTTTAATAATTTTCTAAAAAAATATTTGAATATTACAACTAATAGAGAAAGAAAAAAATGAAAACTTTGACAAATTAACTAAAAGAAACATGAAGGAAAAAACTTTGTAGCATATGTAGTTAACTAATACATATATGTTTACACTTCGGTATCCATTTTTGTCAAGAAAATGGTGGAGAAAGTGATGATAGAGTTGAAAAATAATACAATAAAGAAAAGATTCAAAATAAAATATTAATTAAAGAATAGATTTGAATTGACATCTAGCCTATGTTGAAGGAGTTCTTAAGGAACTGATGCAAGCTTGTTTGACATTTTAATGGAGAAGAGATTGAAGATGATTCTTGAAAGGGGGTGGGGTTGTTTTGCAAAAAAAAATGGTGTGTTGGAGAAGAAGATCTAGGTGAGAGGGGAGGGGGAGGTGGCGGGGAGGTGGTGTTAAAAGATTTCAAAATTGATTTTTTGAATTTTTTTTAAAATCAAAATTTTCCCTAACAAAATTAAAATGACACATGTGATTATTTTATTTGTTGTGTGTCAAGTCACTGCTTGCTCTCCTTATTTTTTTTCTCATTATTAAAAATGTGTCAAAATGACACACTTAGAGACTGATGTAGATGTCAAAAATGAATAACGTCCTTTATTAGGTGCCAAAGTGAAAGTCTATACCAAGTTTAGGGGTTTACCGGTGTGTTTGACCATTTGAAAAACATGAAACATGACTTATGCACATAAATTATAAAAACCACTCCTGTTTATTTTTAATTGTCATTGTTTTGTTCTCAAAATCAAACTATGTGAATTTTGACCAGCATTATAAGAGATTTTTTTTGGTAATTAGGATTAGATTAAGATAAACTGCAAAAGTTAGTTACAAACATAGTCAGCCACCTAGTCGAGCTCAAAAATATTAGTATCAGGACCTTGGTAAGTGTTACACAACTTAAGGTTCCAAATAAATTGAGTTCCCAAAATATTTGTATAGCCATGTTCTAATGCAAACACTGAAGGTACTGCCAAAATATGAGTGTTGCCAAAAACTTTCCTCCTCGCTCCTTCCTTTGCAAGGGAGTCTGTAACTTGGTTTTGCTCTCTATAGCAATGTTTCACTAGTGAAAGACCCACTCTTCTCAGCATGTACCTGCAAGGATCAATAGTGGAGTCATAATGTAGGTTGCCATTCTTGAGCATGTGAATAGCCTCTTTAGAATCTATATTAATTTCAATAGGATAGAGGTTATTAGCCTCAATAATTTTAAGACCCTCTAGGAGTGCAAGCAATTCCATTTAATTATTAGTAACATTAGGGAATAACTTATAAAATACTAAAATCTAGTCACCCTTATAATTTCTGATTGTGCCTCCTGTGCCCCCAATCCTAGGATTCTCTAAGTTGGAACCATCCGTGTTTAGCTTGTAAAATCACTGGGCTGGGGGATTCTATTTGATAGAAATAGTGGTAGTTTGGGCTCCTTGGGGTGCATGAATGTTAGATAGGTGGGTGTATTCAATAGCCGCAGCATAGGCATTCTCAAATGTGGGATGAGCAGTGGTATTATTGAACACATTCTTATTCCTGCATTTCCATATTTCTCAGAAATAGAAAACAATCAGGACATCAAGATCGATGTGATTGTCAAAGGTTTTACTGTGGAACCAAGTTTTAGTAACATCAAGCATGTCATTCTCATTGATATATGTAAGATTGGGTATAGGACATCCAATTTTGCATGCTGAACAAACTAATCCAAAGGGGAGTAGTTTGTTGGTATTGCCAAAAGAGCTGCACTATGTTCTCTTGGAGGTTGTTGCACTTGTGGCAGTTAGGCTAGATGGGAATACCTTTTTTGCTAAGGGTGGAATTTCATGGCAAACTATTATGGTTAAGGAGCCAGAGGAAGTGTTTTATTTTGTTGGAGATTTTTATATCCCAGGTCCACTTGAAGCTTCTGGCACCAATATGGGTTTGAGATTTAGAGTTGATGAGCCTGTAGGCACTGCTACTAGTGAAGAGTCCATCACCAGTTATACCCCTAATGAGGTAGTTAGTGGGACTCATAGTAGTGTGGAAGAAACTATTTTGGATTGAATGAATGATGGTGGTAGGGAGCTTAAATGGAAGGGATATAAAATTCTCGATGTCATTTTTCCAAACTTCAGAAATGGTAGTGTGGTGAAGATCCACAGTAGATGGCCCTTGGATAATGTTACCTAAAGCCTCCATATTAGGTAACCACTTGTCAGTCCAAAAAATAGCATGTTCCCCTTTGTGGATGATTCATAGAGAGGCCTCTTTGCAAGTTATTTGACCTGTGGTGATACATTTCCAGGTCCTGAAAACACTTTGTCTGATATTGTATAAGAGCACTTATTGGTTAGGAGTTTAGCACAGAGAGATTGGGGATTTTTAATGAGCTCCAGGCCTAGGCAGAGTGCATAGTAGTATTTTTAATACCAGCTTGTTGAATCCCCAACCCCCCATGTGCTTGGGTTTGGTGATCACCTCTCACTTAAGCATGTGCATCTTCCTAGTGGCATCAGTAGTACCCCATATAAAGTTTCTTTGGATATTGTCAATATGGCTGGTGATTTACGGGGAATAGAGATGTATTGCATGGCATGATTAGGTATGCTATTAAGGGAAGCCCTGGCTAGGGTAGTCCTTCCAGCCTAAATAAGGAACTTTGTATTCCACCCATCTAACTTTTACTTCATATTGTCAATAATGAACTGAAAATTAGCATTAGTGGGGGATTTATGGAAGATGGGAAATCCCAAATATTTTCAAAAGAATTTCTTAGGTTGGATGTTCAAGATTGAAGCAAAAGTGTTGCAGGTAGAGAAAGAGCAATTCCCGGAGAAGATGACTTTTGACTTGGTTCTATTGATCTTCAGGATATAAAAGATATTGAAGGAGCCCAGGGTTTTCCTATTTGTCTCATAATTATCTTTATCAGCTTTGGCAAAAGGGTCAAGTCACCTGCCAAAAAAGATGGGTGATTTTGGGACCCTTTTTGCTAATGGCAATAGGGGTCCAGTTCAGGAGATCAACTTCATAGTCAATCCTTCTAGAACAGAGTTTCATGCACAAAATGAAAAGGTTAGGAGAGATAGGGTCTCCTTGCCTTATACCCCTGGAGGGTTAGAAGAATTGAGTTCTAGACCCATTGGTGAGGACGGAGATAAAAGTGAAAGAGATACAAGACATGTTCAACATAGAAAGTTTTGCAGGGAAATTGAAGAAATAGAGACATGTCTTATAAAAGACCATTCAATTCTATCAAAAACTTTCTCTAGATCAAATTTTAATAATCATATAGCCATTAGCCCTTTTCATCTTAAAGAAGTGACTAATGAATTCTTGGACAATGATAGTATTGTCAGGGGCTCTTCTATTGGACATAAATCTAGCCTGGGTAGGAACAATGATGTTGGGGAGGAAAGGTTTCATCTTATTGGCAATTATCTTAGTAATGATTTTATACTAGGTATTGCAAAGGCCAGTAGGTCTGAAATTTTTTAAACAGACAACATTCTGGCACAGAGGGATCAGACAGATGTTGACACCAAATTTTTGCCCTCCGCGACTAAGTTTAATTATGAGTTTCTTCAATTTTAAATAAAATTATAACATTTATTTTATACGTATAAAAACTTTTTAAAGTATTTATTTGGGTAATTTTATTGTTTTAAGTAACGATTATATATTTTTGTATTCATATATACAAAATCATATAATTTCGTTACTTAAATAATTGTTTTACGAAAAATTAAACTTTAATCAAGGGTTATCTTGAAAATTGATTCAAATGGTTAAAATCTTGATTCAAATATAATTTACTCTCGAAGTTTTATTGAATCAAAAAGCTCGGGATTGAATTGGTAGTTAATTTATTTCAAATGTTGTTTTAATTTAGTCAATTCATTAAATTGGACCTCAATTGAAATCAAATTGACCATAATTGCAATGCAATTGTTCAATTGAATTTTAATTAGGCTAAGATTTAGATAGAATTGTCTATATTTTTATTTGTGGGCTATTTAATAAATTTTCTTTCTCTAGTTCAAACACATACCCTTTTGAATTAATTAACTTGCACCAGCCCAACATCCTAACCCATCCAACAAATAATACAACAACAATAGTGGCCCAACAACACCACAATAGAGTAGGCCCAAAATAACCCCTAGCTTCCCTAACCCATTTCACACCCTACCCGGCCCACCTTTTGTTTCCATTAACCAAGCGTACAAACACACATAACAACAAAAAATAATCCGTACAAACAACTTCAGCAAAAAGTTGTTGATCTTAGAATAAAAATAGCAAAAACCAACCTGAACCTGTTAATGACACGCAACAGCAACGCGTCCAACGGCAAACCTGTTCGGCAACCCGAAAGTAACCCTATTCCAGCTCAACAACGAGTCCGCGATGTGGCCCTTTTTAATTTGTTTCTCAAATTCTATCCATTTTCAATTCAAGATTCTCAAATCAGTACGATTTCATACTATTTTTACCACCTCTACCTTATCCTCTTTTCAAAATTTAAAAACTCCTCAAAAAATACCCAAATTACCCTCAATTTCCCTGTTCTCACATATCGATGGAAGTGGATTTTGGCCCTCAATTTATTTGCTATATAAAGCTCCTTGTAGAGCTAAAAAAAATCCAAGTCTTGAAGGTTGAACAGAAAACTTTCGAGCTAAAAAACTCATTTTCTAGTAAAAAAAATTTTGTGAAAAGTTGTCGACTACTCGAAGTTCTCGGAGTCGTAGCAAAGTTTTCCGGTGGTGGTAATATTTTATTGTCGTTGTAATGTTATCGTATTGTTAATGACATGCTAGAAATTTTTTGTTGTAGATAGCAATTAAAGTCGTAGGATCTCAAAATAGATGATTTTTGTTTGTTATGTCTATTTAATATTGTTGTTTTAGTTCTGTGATGTATCGTTCAACTTTTTCTTTCTTAATCTTTGTTGATGCATCTAAGAAAAAAACTGCTCCTAGTCCTTTTACATGTTGTTTTATTTTAACCAAGTTACTTTATTTATTCGGTTTGAATTTATTGTGTAACAAGCTACTAATTTGTTGTTGTTTATATGTTTTCTTGAGAGAAAATGCTTTCATCTGTTGCTTGGGTCACCGATTAATAATCTTGAATGTTTGTCTTTATACATTTTTCTTGATGGAATGTTGCTTGGTTTCTAATGTATGATCCTCGTTATAATTTGTTTCATTTTGGCTATATGGTGTGTTACTCAATATTATGTTGAATCATAAATAATTTGTTAGGTATAATTTTGATTTTGTCAACGAGTTTATTTGATCATGATAGAACCCTTCAGACCTATATAAGAAGTTCATTAGTTTATAACAATTAATTTATTTTTTCAAATATGCTTTTCCTTTATAATGATTTGGATGAATATCTCACCAAAAATATTGTCATTAATGCTCAATTTTATCCTTAGCGTGGACTTTATGATTTCCTTTCGTTTCTAACCTATTGTGATTCGATGTTTGCAAGGTCATACAAATCTGATTTTGGGTATGAAATAGTACAGCCCACAACTGATCTATTTGTTAAAAGACTTTCTGAAAATATTTTTGATTTTGCCTAAGATTTTTCTCCCTTGGAAATTTTCATTTTTCGCAATTCTATTCATTTCAAACATGTTTCTCTCTGTTATGTGAGGTCAATTTAGATTATTCTCTTCAAAAATTGTGCACTTCATTTAACACAATAATCTGCAAATAGAGTGAGATGTCAAATGGTGTGGATCTGTCACCATGCTTCCTGAATATGTTTGGATATGTACAATCATCGAATATGGAATTTAGAGAAGCTTTTTGCATATGATGATATGGTGTCATATGCATTCTTCTCAATCACATTTTGACAAATAGAGGATCTCCTAAACATTACAATTTATTTCACTACTCATTGGCTCTTTTATTCTCCTGCGTAATTGAATTATCATGTCTAATGTTCTAATAAGCATTCTTTTACTGAAAGTTTAGCGTAGAATGTATTTTCTTCTTTTCCTTTGTTTGTTTCTTTTTCAGTTGTTAAGTGTTTGACATAATTAATATGTTAGTTGGTTCATGTTTCAAATTTCAATAGATATATACTAATCTTTATTTTTTTATTTTCTTTTTTTGAAACATGTGATGCCTAATTGAGTCCAACCTTGGACTCCTTTTTCCTCATATTCCTTAATGGGCCAAGGGGCCCATATAACATCAAGTTATATGTCAATGCCCAAAATGAGTAGAAACGGGTGCAAGAAGGCAAATGGATCAAAACCAATTGATGAAGTAGCCAAGATTTGGAGATTCGAATGGTTGCATTTTTATTTACTTATTTATTCATTCATTCATTTTGGGACTCAAATCCAAAGTTGTAATTTAATATAGGAGAAACAGATTTGGGGCCAAAAGGTTCGAAAAGATAGTTTAGGATAGGTTGTGGGTCAAAAGCCCGAATGATTAAATTAGGACAGGTTATGGGCCAAAAGCGCAAGTATTTAGCTTAGGATAGGTGAAGATAGGCCAAAAACTCAAATTACCTTAGGACAGGGTTTATGGATTTGGGCCTAATGGCTTAAGTCTTTTAGTCTCCCATTTTCCCCTTTATATGCTAATTATTTTTAATTTTCTTAGACTTAGTTAAAAATTCCCGCTAAGTCATCAAAAATCTATTTTGCACAAATATTGAAAATAAATTTTTCCTTAATCAATTTCTTTTAACAAAAATGAATTTTCTGTTTTAAAGTTAGTCAAAAAAAAGTAGTTTTCAAATAGCAGTCAAAAAAAGTAGTTTTCAAATAGCCTGAATAACCACAAGTTCGTGGATACTCTTGGTGCCTTAACAACCTTTCAAGAATATTAATAGAAACCACTTACTCGGAATTTCTAAATTTAAAAGATTTTTTCAGTTTTGAATCTTTTAAGCAATATTTTTTAGTTTTTCTTGATATTTTTTCAAAAATCAAGTGGCGACTCTGTAATTTCTTAAATTTTTTCAAACTTTTCTTTAAGGTTTCGAAATAATTTAAAAATTCAAAAAAATAATATTTTTCAACCCTTTGAACCCGAAAAAGGGCAAAATAGAAATAACGACTCTGCTGGAGATTTTAACTAGATTCTAATCAAATATTTGAATTAGCTTTGTTGACTAACTATTGTAATATTTAAATTGTTTATGTGCTCATGCGTTTAAGTTTTGTGAAATTAAACTATTGCATTTCACGACATGCTTCCCATTTGAAATATATAAATTATTTGTGATTTCGTGGATGTTCCGGCCCCTATTGTTCAATTCCAAATAAAGTGTTGGAAATACAACGGTTTATCCATATGTGAGACATTCAATGGTGGTTTTTATTTTCAAACCCAAGTCGTCCGCTTGGGAACCTGGTTCAAACCCACTCTAGACACCTAGGATAGAGCTAAACCAAAACTCTTTTTTACGTATGAACCTAGGACGACCTAATTGTAATATCCTGAAAATTCAAACCAATATTAGGGCCATGCTACAAGCTCATGAGAAATAAATTATAGTTTTTTGGTAGTTTTATGAGTGATTTTGATGTATATTAAGGCCTCAAATAACTCCTAGCTATTAGACGGATCAAAATATCCCTTACTGATTGAGTTATTGAGAAAGATGTTGCTATAGTCAACTTTAAACAAGAATATCTTTCATTTTACTAAGAATTTCTTAGCTCATGACCCACCAATAGATAGATTATTGAATTATCTTTCCAACGATACTAATTTTACCTAAATCAAATAACCGAGTGAAAAGTTATAGCATTTTTTGTATGATGCAGTGGGTTGCCGCGATAACACCGCTCGGCGGTGCAATGGCGGTGAAGCCAATACTGCTCAGCGGTAAACCTTCAAATTGGAGTCATCCCAAGGTAGTAGGTCACCGCTATTATCCCACTCAGTGGTGCTATAGCGGGGGGAACAAAACCGCTCGGCGGTAAGCCTTTAAATTGGGATTTTTAATGTCCAGGGGCCGTTTGGTCTTTTTCCATAGCTCTAAATCCGTCCAAACATAGGATTTAAGTCCCAAGAGAGTATTATATGCTCATTATTTCACAAATTACTCAAATTAAAGTAGACCTCTTTTAAGAATAAAAACCCTAGCCTCCACAATTCAAGAACAAATCTCAAGAATTCACCATCAACTCTCATGAATTCATCAACTCAGGTATGTTAAATGTTCATCCATGGATCCCTTCCACCCATGGAGTCCAAGAATCTAATTTCAAATACAAGTTATTGTGATTTTTACAAGCTATTGTGTTTTCAATTGTGATTTTAAACCATGAACTCCTATGAATTGTAATTCTATGCCATATTTACATGAAATAGTTGTTGTTATCAAACCCCACATACTTTAATGTTGTTATTCACTGATTTAAATCATAATTAGTGTTGTTGAGGTTGAATTCATGCTATTACTACAAGCTTTAAACTATTCTCATTCTTAGCTTGAACCATGAATATCAAGTGTTTGATGAAATGCCTACAAGAATGGATTTTTAATAAATGCTTTCATATTATGTCCCCCAAAGTTTTAGTACCATTTTACTATTATTTATATTGATTTTTGGGGGTTATAAATACCCACAAACTTAGTTGTTTACTTAGTATCAGTATCTTCAGAATAGTTTCAGAATATGTTCTGTGCATTATCAGTTCAGTCAGAAATCATAAATAGTTTAACTCAGAACAGTTTAGTATTCCGAGTTAGTTTAGTTGGGAGTAGGATTTAGCGTCGAGCGAACCTAGGTATGAGGGATCATCTGCCAGTCGAGGGTGTGACCTTTAATAGTAATCCCTACATTCTAGAATTATGTAGACAGCGTAGGTTGAGATGTTAACCTGCCAGTTAAGGGTTGATCTCATTAGGGCCATGCCAATTGAAGGTGACCCTTAGTCCTACAGGACAACACTATAGTGGATCCACACAGCCAACGTTAGTGACCATGGCACGGTACTGATACACTTCCAACTAGGGTCACAGGTTGGACCCCAAATTTGCTCATTGGGACATCTCAGTAATTCAGCTTCAGTGTTGTTTGACCATAGCATACAAATATCAAATATTCAGTTATTAGATTTCAGTAACTCAATTTACAGATTATATTCCAAACATGTTTTATGCTTGGTCATGTACACTCAGTATTTACAGATTTCATGCACACTCAGTATTTATAGATTTCATGCATACTCAGTATTTAAAGATTTTATGCATACTCAATACTTACAGATTTCATGCATTTCTATTTAGTACTGTCTGCTATTCAGTCAGTTATTATTCATGCACATGAAACCATGCATATAAGTTTACCTCATTTAGCATACCAGTACATTCAAAGTACTGATCCCATACTCTTTTTTTGTGCTATGATATATCATATCATAGGTTCGAACATTCAGTTCCTAGATCGCGCACAAACTTTCCAAATTATCAGTCGTGGCAGTGGTGAGTCCTCATATTTTAAGGACAGACTATATTTATTTTCATGCTTTCAATTCAGTAGTCAGTTGGAGTTAGTTAGGGCCTGTCCCATCAGTTCTTATTCAATTAATAGAGGCTTTTCAACTAGTACAGACAGTTAGTCAGTTTTTAGATTTCAGTTGTCATTATCAGCATTATTAGTTTTGTCTTATAGACTTATTAGATTTATGACTTAAAACCTTATGGTATTCCTCAGTTTATTTCTGCATATGAACTTTTGATATTAGTTTTACTCAGTGCTCATAGCAGGTACTAGCTCATGGGTTAGCTTGTGGTCCCTCAGGACTGTAAGCACCATGTGGCACCTAGGGTGTACCCTCGGGACTGTAAACACCGTGTGGTCCCAAGGGTGTATTCTCGGGGTGTTACACTAATACCCGGGGGTATTGGGCCCATTAGAAAGCCTACCTTGCGTCTATTGGCCATGAGTCAATTAAAAATGAATCATATTTACGTGTTGAAGAAATATATGTCGTTTAATCCAATCTATTATCCTTTGGGGTAGGGGAGGACTTACTTTATTTGATTTAGTGTAAGGATTCCTTAATCATAAAATTAAAGCAAGCTAGGAAAGAAATTTATGATTGATCAATTTAGACAATTGCATGATTTCCCATACTAATGACCTATGAGTATAGAGCGCAATTATATGAGAATCGCTTGATCATCAACAGATGTCACATATGACAAGAAGTGGGCAAAGCTAAGAGGGCAAATGCCGATAGAAGAGCATCTAGGAGCTAGTATTTCTTATCTCCTGCGCGGGACTTTGCATTTTTCTCATATTATTTTTCATTTCCCTAAAGAATGTACCCCTTTTGTGCAACTTTTGAAAGCATCTATGCCCATTTTATATATTTATGGAGGTTTTGGGGTATAGTGGATTAGTTTTAAAAAGCATATTCCCTCAAATACGTTAGGCCAACTCTTGGCTCAAAAGGGTCACCCAATTAGGATGCATGCTTATTACAATAAGTTTGTATGATATAATTGTTTTATGTGCTTATACATGTTATGTTGATTTGAATCAAAGGCAAATTGATCCAATCCCATTTTTCAAAGAGCACCTTTAAGTAAAAATATACCCCAATATACAAAAGTCCGACCAAACATACTCCAAGTCTCATAAGTCTCTAGAAAAAGTCCGCAATCATTCTTAAAACTTCCTAAACTCTTCCTACCATTTTAGAAGGGTTGACTATGGACACAGGAGAAGCTATTATAGGAACGAACGAAAAGAGCGATAGGAGAATTGCTCAAGTCAAGAGGAAATTGACAGAGTTAGACCAAATTGAGGATACGCCAAAGGCGGACAATAAGAAAGTGGCTAAGAAAATTGTTGTGGCCAAAAGAAAGATCACCAAAGCCAACCTATTGATTGAGTTTGAACTACTTAGGGCCTAATTTTTCCTTTTTAAGATATGTAGGTAGCCTTTCGGCTCGATCCTATCTTCAAAAACTCTGTAGTTCCCCATTTTCTTGAAAGGAGGAATAAGGTCGGAAAGAAGAAGAGTTGAACCTTCCTGATAAATTTCACCTACCATATCAATGAGAAAAATTTTGTTCATTGAAATTCTTGAGTCATCATCAATCCATGTATTAATTCACATGAGATGTGAAACAACTTTATGTGTTTACAATTAAAAATTTGAATTTTTTACAAATATAATTGACTATCAATGCCTCAAAAATTTGGACAAGGAAAGTAACATGTATTATTTAAAAATTACATAAAAGGTATTCTAAATTACAAAAGTTAACTAACTTAAGATATTTATTATATATTTGATAATTACTATTTGAAAAGTAATATAAATCACAATAATTAACAACTGTAAATATTTTTAACAAAAATATAAAAAAATTTAATTGCCTCTTGAAATTATATGGGTCTCATTTAACAACTTAAAATATTTTTATACAAATTTTATTAATCTAAATATAATAATACATGCCTAACTAAGAATTTATCAGCCAAACAAATGAAAGTTTTAATTAAATAATAAAATTTACATAACGTAGAATTTTCAAGGATTAATATTGGGCTCGAGCGTAGCACGACTTTGCCAACTAGTATAAAATAGAAAAAATTACAGAAACTAGCATCCTTAAGACTATCATTACAATAAATAGCAACACTTTTTTAAAATTACAACTTATAGCAAAAGTAGCAATATTTTACCCACTTCATAGTAATAGAAGAATATGTATTTTTCAGTTATGTATATATAGCAACATTTTACTTAAATACAAATACAATTCGGTATTTTTCGTAATTATGAAATTGTTGCTATATAAGTTATAATTAAGGCTACAAAGTTGCTATTTCTGAAATTTTTCCTATAAAATATGTGTGACTTAAACTGATAAATAACAATAGATTCTTATTACTAATTTTAACTTTGCCTTTCTTAAAATTTGGGGAGAGAAATTTTCGAAAGGAAATTTTTAATCATTCTTTTATTTTATTTCCATTATTAACAATTTCAACACCGATATCCTACGAGAAACTTGATATAAAAATAATACTATAATTATGGTATTAAAAAAGTCTCGAGATTGTTAATCCATAATATACACACACACTAGTTCAACCGTACATGTCTCGTAAGTGTAATCTTTGATTATTTAAAATTATACGATTTTGACTATTGCAAAATATTTTAATAAAGTGTAAAAAGTTCAATCACTTCTCAAAGATCCTACCCACTTTAATATAATAATGTAAACATAACATATATTTTATTGTAAGTATATAGTTTACCACCATAAATTTCAAGTGATTAATCAATCATCACTTTTACTTTTAGCAGGTCTATCTGTATCATTAGGTGTCACGACACTACATGAGTAAGTGGTTTCCTTTCGATTCCAAGTTTAAGAATTGAAATTCATTAAATAAAGATTTACCCTTTTTGAAATTTTTAAGTTTGAGGAAACAAGATGCATGGTTGGTGAGAAGAGCGATCTTTTGATTATATTATTGTTTACGTTAAATAAGAAGTCCCATTAATTTAATTTGCCACTCAAAATAAAAGTAATATTTAATAAAAATTCTATTTCTTAACAATTGATAATATAAGGAAATAATAATTAGCAATTCTATTTCTTAGCAATTAATTATACAAGAAAAAAATAAATATATTTATTCCAAACAAACAAAATTCAAACAAAATAATTGATTTTTATGTTTTTTCCTCCTTGTGGTTTTAACCTAACCCCTATACCAATTTTATACTCAATCCTATTTTTATCCCTTTTTCTATATTGTTTTTAAATAATATTGGAACAAATATTAACATTTAACCCAAAAAAAAAAAAATCCAAATAAACAAAATCCAAACAAAATAATTGATTTTTAAATTTTTTTTTTCCTCCTTGTCGTTTTAACCTAATCCCTACACCAATTTTATACTCATCCCTATTTTTATTCCTTTTTCCCTGTTGTTTCTAAATAATATTGGGACAAATATTAATATTTAGCCAAAAAAAAAAAAAAACTTCTTCTTCTTTTTCCTGTTTTGTCGAGAAAAACCTTTCCCAATAGTAAGTATAACTCTTATTAAATATTTCCTTTAATTATATATTTTAGAACTTCCTTTTGAAAAATATTTTTCTTTTACCATATATATTAAGAGTGCATAATTATTGATTCTTCTAACATGCTTATGATATATTTTAGTCTTACCAAATATTTTAGGACTCTTTAATTTTTGAAATATATTTTTCTGTTTCATATATTTTAGAAATTCTTAATTTTAAATATTATAATATAATTAATAATTAGAGAAAAAAATGTGAAAAAACGATTTTGTCTAAAATAGAGACTTTTAATGCAGGGCAAAAAGTTCAAACGACATTTGAAAAAATGTGAAAAAATAATTTTGTATAAAGTAGAACTTTTAACGAAGGACAAAAAGTTCAAACGATATTTCTAAGACCTTCACACTTTTAATAAATTACAGATAGAGATTAGAGATAGAGAATAGAAATTAAAGATAGAGATTAGAGATTAGAGATAGTGATAAGTGTGTGTATATATATATACATATATCCACTTTCTGTGCCAACTCAACACTTATGTCTGGATATGTTGGAAGTGTGAGTACTTGATATATAATTGATTTTACTGGTCTATGTTCTTGTTACGTCTTTATTTCTATTTAAAGATTCTACTTTTTTTTTTATTTTCTACGTTTTCCTCATGTTATTTTTAGGTTATATGTTTCTGCTACTATTGTATCTCATATTGATTCCTTAGTCGTCACACACCACTATTACTATTAAAGAAAGTGTTTTTATCTAAATTTGTTTCGATTCATCAATTGTTCTATTATGTTTTGTATTATCACAGGTTGTATGCTTTCCTCTTTAACTTCATTTTATTATTATTATCATTGTATTTTGATCAAATAATTGAATTTGTAGTCAGTAAACGAGGTCCAGAAAGTCACTGTTAGTGGATTTTTGAAAAAAGATACTCCAATATATATCCTATTTGTACTCGTGGAGTATATGTTTCAAAAGTTATGAAAGTCATCTAATGTTTTATAAAAGTTATCTCATTAATTTACAAAAGTTATATTTTAATTGTGAAAGTCCATTTCATTTAAAGTTTATAAAGTACCTTTATGCATACTGCCGTGTTTTGAAATAAAAACGTTTTCTTATCTTGAAAGTTTAGTTTAGCATGTTTTATGAATTAGAGTGCTAGGGCTTATCATCAATATGTTTCATGATGTAATGTTGAGTAAAGACTCACCAACAATATATTTTTATGAAATTAATTTGATTCAAAGGCTCCACAATATGATTTTTAGTTATTTTAAAAGATTGTAGTATGAGCATATATATGTCTTGGGCGGATTATACAACACCAAAAGGATATAATTTTAGACAATATTATAGCGATTTTTTTGTCGTTACGTATAAGTCTCTCATTTAAAAATTTGGGCAAAGACACTTTAGATTTGAAGCTATAAATTTTACGCTAGGTTAGTTTCAGATGAAATCTATGCAAGGTGTGATCTAGGACAAATCAAAAATGAATTTGATACATGTGGTAGTGTTTGACTTAATTTTTAGTTGTCCAAGACGATAAGAAACCTGTGAAATTTTACAAAAATAAATTTCAGTAAGTAGCCCGAAATTGATCTTAGCATCAAGGATATTATTTTTCTTGAAATTAAGGTGTGCTGTGAAAAAGGGACTTTTGGGGAAAATGGTCATTCTGTTCAGTAGATGTTGCTATAGCGACGTGCATATCGCTATAACGACATTCTCAAAAGTGGAATAATTTCCGCTATAGTGACCAATCAACGCGGTCAAGGGATGCTATAGTGACATATGTTGCTATAGCGACCTAAATCGCTCTTTTATCTCAAAAAAAATCCAAAATGGATTAATATTCTAAAAAACATTTTGGGATAAAAGAGAGACAATTTTGAAAGAAAATCATCAATTTTTTATGATTTTCTCCGTTAAGATAAGAGATTCGTCCCCACTAACTAGTAAATTGATAATCTAGCTCTTGAATTGCTAGTTTACATAGTTTGAAAAGAGTTGCGAGCTAATTTTAGTTGATTTTATAGTGCAAGAGAGTAAATTAAGAATAAAATCATCGGGTCTTTGGTTAATGATCATTAATTTACCCTTGCGTGTTGTTAATTCACTAATTTATTCGTGAAATCGATAATTTAGGTGAATTATGATGAAAAAGCCCTAGAACGAGGAAGGAATGATCATGTACTTGAGGATTGAGTTATAATTCCTACATGGTAGGTCAATGTATTGATTATGCATTTTGTAGGTATTTCTAGATCGAAATCAAGCAAAAATTGCACGGAAGGACAAGACTCTAACTTAGTTGGATAGTGCAAGCTTGAATTGAGGTAGGTGATGGTTAAGTAGTTTAATCCAATTTATGTTATTATGCGTATTAACTATTTCTTAGCATTAGTTATTAGTGCATGTTGATTTGTGTGTGGTCACTTTTTAAATAAACTTATATGTAAAACTTGTGGATATTGTAAGTGTTGTTCAATACCTTGTTTTATATGATTGTCATATTCAATGGTTAATTGTGGAATGTTCCAGTAATTGGATATTTTCATAATTTATTGATGGAATAAGGTTGACAAGCACTCGTGTCTAGGATTAGATAGATGGACAAAACTTGTGACTAGAGGATAGTTATAATACCCTTAGCCTATATGTACAAGGTAAGGTGAGTTTGACGGTTTCATAAGTGAACTGAAAATATAGACATGTTGTGATGGTACTTTACTTGAATTAAGTTTACCTAGCTTGACCTTATTTGACTTGATTGCATACTTGTACCCTCTTTGACTTGTTGCTATTGATTCTAAACTGCTCTAAATATCACTTATTGTGCTAAGTGTAGTTAGGATGAGGATGTATTAACTTTTTGTATCATGTTATAGTTAAATGTTCATATTTCTCATCTTAGATCGGTCAAATGACCTTATCAGTCTGGCCTACCATGGTATCCACGAGAACCTCTAAAATCTCTATCTCGATAGGTCTAACTCCTGAACTCACCAAAATGATGCACCCTCTTAGCGCCTCCCTGAGATGCACAAATAATGCCCTCTGTCATCTTAGCGTGATCTATAATACTCTAAAGAGTAGCTCCAAGCACAACTATCTGAGATGTAGCCAACTGAAGGGAGGCAACTAAACCCTTCATAAACTTTTAAATTTTCTTAAACTCAGTGGAAATTCTATTATAGAAATATCTGGACAGGGCATGGAAGCATAACTTATACTCAAAAACTGTCATGGAACCCTGCTCTAAATGATCAAACTTGTCCTACATACGATCTCTCAAACTGAAAGGGACAAATCTCTCCAGAAAGGCATTAACAAACTAATCCCATGGCAACTCAGGAGCATTAATAAGCCTACAACCGACAAATGATATCCACTAATTTCTCATAGCATCTCTCAACTGATATGTAGTATAAACCACACCATCCACGCAGAAACAGTGAAACACCACTCAGAACACAAGATATGAAAAAATTCGCACAATAAGGAATAAAATGAAAAAGGTTTCCTAAAGACATCCTATAGCCTCTCGAAGATAGATACGGACGTTTGCGTATCAATATATGAGAATCTATTAGACATCTCGTTCTTACACCATTGAAACCAATGAAACCTGGCTGCTTTGATACAAATTTGTCATGACCTAAAAACTAGGGTCATGATGATACTTGTTGAGGGGTACCTTGACAAGTAAGCCTATCACCCAAACTAATACAAAATGAGAAAAAGATAAAAATATCCTAAGGTAAGGCTTCTAGAAAAAAGCTGAACCATATAAATAATCATAACAATGCGAAAAGAACTTATCCAAAATACCAATCATGCCCAAAATCAAGTGTCAATAGTGTAAGAACTACTAATACAATCCAAGAGTCAAATACATCAGAAAAATAACCAAAAATGAATAATATCTATCTCCGAATACTAGTAAAGACAAAACTACTGTAGAAAGATAGAGGTGATCTTCGAACACATGAATATCCAACCGCTACCTTAGAAGCTCCAACAATCACCCGAGTTAAGAAAGCTGAGGTGCACTCGAGCTAGGACCAGCACCAAAAGGGCGTAGTAGGCATGAGTACGATCCACTTGTACTCAATAGGTATCATAGGCCAACCAAGAAAAATGGTAAATAAAGCATACAAAATATACACTAAGGGTACGTCACCTACAATGGTAGCCTACACCGCTTGCACTAACAGTTCTAATATATCTCACATATATTGTAACATCATAACAAGATAGAATAAAAGTACGTATTACATCATATATAAAAAGAACAAGGGAAATATGCATATACAAGATCATCAAAATACAAGTAAAAGAAGATACGAAAAATACTTAGAAGACAAGACAATATGCCAATACAACACAACACAACGTAACACAATAAAGTAAGTGTAATGTATATGATGATGATGATGATGATGATGACGCATGAGGTTGTCACAGAGCCTCCGGGGTGGTCGTACAATCCCCGTATACACCTACGGTGGCAAGCCTCCCAACGCAGGACACATGGGGTTTCGTCAATCCGTATACAATCCACATATCTCATATCTCCTTTCTAGCACATTTCTTGGAAAGGGTTTTATAAGGTGTTACAATATCTTTTAAAAAGGCGTTGCTAGTATTTCTCAGATGTTGTCACGGTGGTACCAATGGTTCATGAATGAGTATGATATGAAGATTTAGTGCTCACAACCAATCACAATGAGTATTTCCAGAAACAATCACATGATATATTTCCACAAACAACCATAATGATACATTTCCACAACCACATGCCTCAATATTCACTCATTATTTTTGTATTATCCATAAATTTTCATATGTCTCATTCTCCAATAAAGTGTGTATATAATCACAATACACCAATGATACCACATTAGCATTTTAACAACACAATACAATTATTTTTATGTATTCAAGGCTATCAATATCACATAGAATCCCACACGGTCACACATATCACATAATATTTTAATTTCGACAATTACATCACATATAAGCCCCCACACAGGCACAACACGTAGATAGACATTTTTCATGATTAGTTCTCACCCTTAATATGTATTTGTACCATCATTTACTACCCATCCCAGTTTAAAAGAGTTAAGCCATAACCTACTTGGAAAGTCGAAATTGGTCCACTACATTTGAACCCGTGACCTTACTTTTCACGAATAATACTGAACTCTACTAAAAACATCATATATGAAATCTATGATTCAAAGAAAAATCAACGACATCCATATTGATTACTATTGGTTTAGGGTCAAAACGGACCCCCAAAAATGAATTTTCAAAAAAGAAAAGCAAAATCAGAACTTTACTTCAAAAATATGTTCCCCATATTTTTAGGAACCTGCAGCTGAAAATCCAAGTTAAATCGAGTAAAAAACGGGGTTCAAATCGAAGAAAAAATATTTTTGAGCTTTACTAGGTAAAATCTTTGAAATTCAGATTAAAATCAAGAATCGGAGTTGTTTTGAAGGTTAAATTGATGAAAAATTAGTAATTATAAGATAAAAATATTATTCAAGTGAAAAAGAGTGAACTTCGAAATTAAAATCATGCCCTAAGATTTTTGAGGTTTTCAGAAATTAATCAAGAAATTACTAAGAAATAGATGAATTCTTACCTTTAATCCGTAATAAAATCAAGAAAAAGGTGTTAATCTAGCTTCTCAAACTCCCACAAACTTTACTTTTAAGATCTAATATCCACGACTACCAACTGACTATATCCCCACGACCACTAATATGGGCTCTACCATCTCTACCTCTTACACCTATGGTAGAACCCCTATCCCTCACAGATGAAATAGGAGTAGCTCTAAACACACGGTGAGAATAGTCCTTGGCCATATGGCCAATCTATCATACATATAGCAACCTCTATGACCCGTCTCAATAAGAGAAATTACAACTAAGCCCGAATGGCCGATTTGAATTGCTAAACTAGAAGATCCACCAGCTGAACTCTACAGGTCGAAATAAGCTCGGGTGCATCGAGACCCAAACCAAAGGCTTACTTAGCCTCAAATTGATATTTGGGAGCTTCTGGCGTAGTTCGTTTGGCCATTCGTTACACGGGTCATAAGATATCCACATAAGTCCAAAATAAGACTCTCGAAGCCATCAAAAACAACAATATTGTATAAATGATACCAAAATGCATTGATAATCATGTCAATCACTCTCACACCCCAGAAATATCATAATGCAACTATGGGGAGGGGTAAAATAGTTAAATTACACAAAATCACAAATTTCACATACTTCATTAAATTTTTAGATCGTTACAAATATTGTGACAGACGATTTATCTTAGTTCCATCACAATAATTTTGTAACGGAATTTAAATTTGTTAGAATGATTTTATGATCCAAGGTTCTGAGATGCACATTTTTTCGTCACAAATCCATCACAATCAATGATTTGTGACAGATTTGTGACTAAAATCTCTATCACAATTTTGCCATTTTCTTATAGTGATCACTTATTCATGTTAAGAAAAAAGTGATTTATTCTGAAAGCATGATGTTGGACATTCAATTTCTTTATCTGCCAATGTTTGATGAACACTTGCTATTGGCATGTATTGATTCTTAAGTTCTAAGGTGATTTAATGTAGATTAATCAGGCAATGAATTATTTTAATTTCTATGAATATAACAAGTTAATAAGAAACTTAATCCATGTGTGTAATATCTTTGCCAGGTTAGTCATGTATATTTTTAAAAAATGAATGAAAGAACAATTAATATTTGATATATGAACATAGAGAAAGTCATATATAATAAAAGAACAATTAATATTTGATATATAATTACATTAAGAAACAATTAAAGTTACGGTTGGAGAATATAAAAACAAAGTGATCAAAATAAAGAAATTTTTATTATGAAAATTGTAATATTATTTAGCTATAATTGAATTTTCTCTAATTTTAATAACCGTGCGAAGCACGGACATATTCACTAGTCAAAAAAAATAAAAGGAAGTAAATTTAAAAATACAACATTGGTTTCCTTCTCGAAAATGCATCCGAGTCCCTTAATACTTGTATCACCCATCTCCTCAAGTAATAAAACACATGTTAACTTACGAAAAGTGTCACTTAGAGAAAAAAGGGTGCTAATACTCAAATTGACCGAATGGGTTGTTACACCTATTTAAATATGAAATCACTTTTATATTGTCTTTCCACCCTTGTGGGAATTCGTAGGAGTAGATTTCATGGGTGGTTTTCCAACTTTCTATTTTTTATCCAAAAGTCACTTTTTTTTATTTTGTTACACAAAAGGTATTTAACTTTGTCTCCTCTTTCACAAAAGTTATTTTGATATAATTTGGCTAAAACCCTACCTAAAATGTGAGATGAAATTTTAAAATCTCTTGTGTTAGAGGGTAGGTTCAAATGACCCCTCAAATATACTTTTGAAAAGTTTTGGTGTTTTAAACTTACTATATGTGAGTACATTTGATTTTCTTCAAATAATTAACAAACTCTACTTGTTAAATTTTATAAAATTCTGAAGAAAAAAAAGAATTTAATATTGAGTCACATTTAGAGGTTTATTGTCTGCAATTTTTTTTTATTTATTACAGGATTTGGTGTAGCTTTCTAGATTAATTTATTTATTTGTAGAATAATTTCATAGACCCCTTTACAAATTTCATTTTTGAAAGTTGATCTCTCTTGTTACATATGATACCACACTTACTTTGACTGTTTTGATTTCTTTATAACAATTCTTTTAATCTATTTGTCACTATACAAAATTGTATACTTGGAATTAATTCATTTATGAAATAATTGAAATACCAAGGAGTGAAATACTTTTGTAAATTTTCAAAATATTCATTATGCCATCATTATCAAATTTCAACAAATCTTTCAGTTCCGTCCCCAGCCACTCCAAAATATCTATCATTCAAATTTTTTATTTTTTTAGTTCATAATAAGTAATGTTATTTGATTTTTTGTTTCTTTTACTAACTCTATTTACTAAAAATTATTTCAATTTACCTTGCATAGTCAATGTATTGAAAATAAAATTCATAGAAATTATTATAGAATAATTTGAAATCGTATCTACTAATTTAATAGTGTACTGATAATATTAAAAAAATAATATGTAGCAAAAGTAAAAAAAAATATCTATAAATTAATCAAACAAAATAATATATCAGTAAAAGGGTAAGTAAATGAAAATATAATTATTGCACATTTATGATAAATAGATTTTAGTTTATTTATTTTTTATTTTACCTTTCTCGATATCATTAATTTATTAGGTAGAGTTTGTCAAACATATGAAAATAAAATGATTAATTTTTATAAGAAATATAGTGGATCAAAATAGCTTAAAAGTATATATGAGAAGCCATTTTGAACCTAGCTTTAAACATAAGGGATCGTTTTTTATTTCATCTCAAATTTTAGGTAGGGCTTTAACCTTATATCAAGATGACTTTTGTGAAAGATGAGATAAAGTTAAATGACTTTTGTGTAACAAAACAAAGAAAAATGACTTTTGGGTAAAAAATACAAAGTTGAATGACCATATTGAAATTTACTCGAGTTTGTAGAGGTATCATTAACTATTAATTAAGCAGAGAAATTATTACTTATAATCCATAGGATCAAAATTAGTGGGAGCTTTACAGTTAAACTACAAATATGTATCATTACAATTTACAAAATAAAAATTTCATGTATATCGACTGTTCAAGCGTAAAGAAGTTTTTACTACTCTCTCTATTTCTAAGGGGTTTGGGCTTTAGGTGAAAAAAGAGTTTTAAAATGAGGTGTAGGTGACACAAGTTTTAATAATTGAGTGGAGGTGACAATTGCTTTATTATGGATTAAGAAAGTTGGGTAAGTTTGAGAATAGCCCAGCAGGTTTTAAATTTACACTTTGATCCAAATGTTTACCTAATATAATGAGAAACGGAGGAAAACAAAGATGTCTTTCTCTCTCTTCTCATCCATCATTGTTTTCTCTCTCTTAGCGATTTTTGTTGTTCATTGTTGTTGCTGCTTTATTCATCATCTTCTGCTTCATTATCATCATCTTCTACTTCATTATCATATTCTTCTTGTTGACCATTTGTTGTTGTTGTGGTTGTTACCGCTACTGTTGCTATTTGACCAATTTCTTAGGTCAAATTTTATTTCGAACATCACTTTCCACTTTGGCATTACTTCATAGGAGACTTTGGTAAGTCAAATTATGATTTTTAGTTGAATTTGTCATCTAGGTAACTGCTATTGTGCTATTTTTTCAAAAATGAATAGAACCCGATCATGAATCCAATATAAGAGACATCTGTTTAAACAGATAAATTATCTGTTGCGACAGATGAGACATCTGTTTCAATGGAAGACTGATATGTTGGATTCATATTCATGGTTCTATAGGCCATAACATGAATCGAACAGATGGGTTATCTGTTGCAACATATGGCCCATCTGTTACAACAGATTAGTTATCTGGTGAAATGTGATAAATATCTATTGCAACAGATTAGTAACCTGTTTCAACAGATCCTAAACTCGATTCTAACAGATGTGTTATCGGTTGCAACAGGGTAAATATCTGTTGCGACAGATTATTAACCTATTGCAACAAAACCTGAACTTGATTCCAACTGATGTGTTGTCTGTTGCAACAGGATAAATATCTGTTGTAATAAATTATTAACCTGTCGCAAAAAAACTTGAACTCGATTCCAATAGACGATAAATATTTGTTGCAATATATTAGTAACTTGTTGTGATAGAACCTGACCTCGATTCCAACAGATCTTCATCTGTTGTAACATGTAAGTCATCTGTTGCAACAGGTTAATTATTTATTGACATATGTCACTCATCTGTTGGAATCAGCTTCAAAGGTGATTTAGTAGTATAACATCTATCCCAACAGGCGCTTCATCTATTGCAACAGCTATATAGTCCGTTGCAAAATAAGATTCACCTATTACTACAGATGACTCATCTGTTGAAATCAGCTTTAGGAGCGTAACATGAATCCCAACAGGTAAGTAATTTGATATGACTGATCACTTACCTATTGCAACAGATTACCTATCTGATGGGATTCATTTACTGCACTGTGAAATGTAATACCCCGCACTTCTACTTAGCTTGAAATCATCTTAAGTATGTTAGAATCTTACTTTAAAAGATGAAACCACTTTTATAACATATAATTTTGAAGATTTTCACTTTTTTTCATATAAGAAATTGAATTAGCTTTCCAGCGATACCAATTTTGTCCAAATTTGGTATCGGGGTAGAAACTTATAGCCGTTTTACAGAAAAGCAGTCAAAACTGCCCAGGTGCAACAATGAAGGCCGACGGACCATCGAGCTAGCGACGGACCGTCACTCAAACCATTGCAGCGGAGGTAGTGAGACCACTCTCAGCCTAAGGGCGACAGCTCAAGCCGACGAACCATCCTAGCGATGGACCATCGCCCAAGCTATCGTAGCAAAGGCAGTGAACCTGTATTCTACCCAGGTGCGACAGTCAGGACCGAAGGACCATCGACCTGGTGACAGACCATCGCATCCATCATTGCATAGTTTGTTCATTAATCTTAGTAGTATTCTGTCAGTCAATGAAACTCAGTTAACTCAGTCCAGTTCAGTTCAGTTAATCTTGTTCAGTGTCTATTCACATGGGAATATAAATTAGCACTGAGTAAACCCAAGGATGGGAACCCACCTGTTATATGAGGGTGTGATTCTTAGAAGCAATTCTCGCATTCCAGAACTACGTAGCCATCGTAGGTTGAGACACCATAGCCAGCTATATGAGGGTAGATGAGGCGGCTTAACCTGTTATATAAGGGTTCCCACCGTTCTCACTAGAGTCACTTATTGTATGAGGGTTACTCATAGATTGTCCTTACCAGTGGTGCGGTATTGACACCTTTCCAATTGAGGTTACAGATTGGACCCCAACTCAGCTATATTGCATTATTGGGGGCATGTCGGTTAGATGACTAATTCCCACAGTTTTAGTTACAAAATCAGGACTATCATATACAGTTATTCAGTCTCAGTAAAAGAACTCAAATAGTTCTTCAGATTTTAGGACTGTCTGATATAGTCAACTCAAAACAGTACAGAACTCAGCTAGTTCTATCAGAACCTAGGCTGTCAGATACAGTCGCTCCATATTAGTTATTTCATTATTCAGTTATCAGTATCTCATGTTATTGGTACTCAGGCTCAGTAATTATGTTATCACAAACTCAGTTACAGTTATTATGTATTCATGTATGTATTCTCACGTTCATGTTATCCAGTCAGTTAGTATAGTTCATGCATGTGAACTCTTTGTATTCAGCCTATCTCACATGCATACCAGTATATTCAAACGTACTGACGAATTTGCGCTATGGTGTTTTATACCATAGGCTCAGAAGCATGAGCTCCTGAGTATCAGTAGCATTCTAGTCTCAGCAGTCAGAGTTAGCAGTGAGTTCTCATCCTTTGAGGACATGACCATTACTTTATTATCTCATTAATTAATTTATTTTAGTAGTTGGAGTTAGTTGGGAACATATCCCATCAACTCCTTATTCAGACAGTTTAGTCAGTTAGAGGCTTTTCAGACTATCATGTTCAAACAGTTTATTTTAGGTTTTGTTTTTGGTATTGTGATACCATATCATTCAGAGATTATTTTATCATTTTTGAACCTTATGGCCTTACAGCTCTTATTTCTGCATTTATACAGTATATTATGCAGTGTTTAGGTACAGATATCAGTCATGGGTTAGTTTGTGGTCCTTTAGGGTCATGAGCACCGTGTAGCATTTTAGATACCAGATTCAGGGTGTTACATGAAATCACTATCAACTTTTTTTAACAAATGACTTTATTTAGGTTCCACTAATAGAGGGATCAATAACAATATGGGTGGACTGTCAAGGTCAATGGATCAGGAAGAGCAATCGATATATATGGGGTTGGAAGGTTAGTGAAATGCTAAAGACGATAGCTATGATAGTTCAAAGTGATGTTTCGTATGATGATTTTGTGAACTTAATCATCAGCTATTATGAACTGAATTGTCAAACTGAAGAAATCTTCATCAACTACATGCACAACTTCTTTGAAAATCAGAGGGTATTGCCTTTCAAGATAACCGATCAGGTTCGGTTGCGTTCTTATCTTAGTGATTCATCCAGGACAGTATTAAGGGTGTACGTGGTTGAAAAGACGAGAGAGAATGAGAACAAGAATGTAGAAGAAGAACAACATCAAGACATCTTTGATAATAGGTTGATGATCTAAACATGAATATTCCAAATGATGATTAAACACCTACTCCGGTTGATGTGGCCAATACGATGGGTAGTTCTTCTCATTCGAAACAGTCTGGAAATCTTCAAGATGATGGGACCGGCTTTTTTATTGGATTGTCAATCAAGGACAAGAATGAACTATCTACCACGTTGTTTATTTCTTGATTGAAAAAAGAATTTAGAATAAAGAAGGTGAGTAATTCGAGTAGTGTCTTTTGCTTCAAATGTGCTAATCCGAACTGCAAATGGTGGTTGAGAGCAGTGAAGTACATAAGTTATGATAGATTCGTTATTCATAAACATAAAAAGTATCACACATATGGTTCGGAGCACATCTCGAGCCAAAATCCTCATGCCACGACAAAGGTTCTCGGTGAATATTTCAGGAGTAGTTTCCCCAAAGGCAAAGGTCCTTCAACAAGGGTTATGGTCAATCAACTCCTTACGGAATTGGGAGTCCTGGTCAGTTATTGAAAGACATATACGGCCATGGGGATTGGCAAGGACTTGTTTAGGGGGACAAACGAGCATGGGTATGCAGTCCTGGATGCCTACCGTTACATGATTGAATCCATAAATCCTGAAAGTAAGACGACATTGCATTTTGATAAAAATGGAAGGTTCAAGTATATTTTTGTATCCTATGATGCTTAGATTCAAGGTTTTCGATATTTGAGAAAAGGCATGGTCGTAGATGGTACTTTCTTGAGTAGCAGGTATAATGGAGATCTGCTAGCGGCGGTGGCATAGGATGTGGAGAATCACATCTTTCCGGTCATTTTTTATGTAGCGGACAAAGAACATGATGCCTCTTATGGATTTTTGTTGAACAACTGCGAAGCTACGTCGAAGATACCGAAGAGTTGTGTTTTGTTTTGGATAGGCATCCAAGTATTCCAAAGATGGGTTCACTTTTATTTACTTCAGCTTACTTTGGTTGTTGCATCAGGCATCTTGGAGAGAACATTCGAACCAACTATCACAATAAAAGGGTTGTGACCCTTTTTTATAGAGCAGCTAAAGTATATAGTAGAGAGGAGTTTTTAGACCATTTCAATCAAATAACGGATGTGAATCCCAAGGTAGCAGAACCTCTCGTAGTGTCAATTTTGAGAGATAGAGTTGGGCATTTTGTCCCGCAGATAGGTACATTCTTATAAATTTAATGTGTTGTTTAAGTTACAAGTTTAGTATGATGTCGTACTAAGTAATTCTTTTGTATAGGTACAATATTATGACATAAAACATAGCTGAATCGGTGAATTCATTGTTTGGCGATGAAAGAGAATTTTTCAGCAAGGCTCTTTTTGAAATAATAAACAAGAAGTATGGCCGATTTTTTAACGAAAGACGTGTGTAGTTCAAGGGGCCAAAAAGAACCACATTTATTCTAGAAATCGAAAAAATAATATCAACGAGCATCAATTTGAAGAATAGGCTATTATCTTATAAAATAGCAGATTACAAATTCAGTATCACCGGTCATGGTGATCAGGTGATGTTGCAACGGTCGATCCTCAAACAAGATCTTGTACGTGTAGAGTTTTTGACTTTGACAAAATACCCTGTCCACATGCTATGGTAGCACTTAGATCTCAATACGGTCCAAAATATGAAACTAAATTTTACGAGCACTCCTCTTAATATTATTCAGTGAAAAAATATGAAATGGCATATAGTGGACATATTACTCCGGTGCCTCCCGAAGAATCTTGGGTTATTCCTGCAGAGCTTATGGGGAGACTAATACCTCCTCCATAGATTGACTCAAGCACTATCAAATCGGAAAGAAAGCCATATAAGAGGAGGCGTGTAGTCGGAGAATTATTTTCATCAAGAAGAAACAAGTGCTTTGTATGTAAGCGTGTTGGCAACAAAAGAACTACATGCCCGAATTGTAATCCACCATGATCGTTGTAATTGTAAAAACTTGTGTTATTGTTTGTTATGGACTTTTATATATTTAAATCATTTTTGTAAACGTAATGTTATCATTTTTTTATATATAAAATATTTTTGTAATAACTTGTGCATTAATAAAAATAGGCATAACATGAACTAAATAATACAACAGACCACAAATATTTTCAACAGATTACCCATCTGTGGCAACAGATGGACATTAGCTAGAAGAACACAACACAATTCCATCAAACTGGAATGTTTTCCTCCAATAGATGATAAATCTGTCGCAACAGATGGATAATTTATTGACAGAAACCTAACCGATGACTAATCTGTTCCAACACATGGTCCATCTGTTGAAAGAACTTGAAATCCAAAATTGCTATTGCTACTGGATTCAAAATTGTTCCTTACCTCCAACCGTCGACATGTTAACATGTATGTTTAGAAGAATAATTAGATAGAATGAAAATTTAATAAGAATTAAAAAGCCAAAGTCGACTAAAAATAAATTTTTCATTAAACGAAAAATAAAATACATTAGGTATAGATCCGATATAAAAAAAATTAAAATACATACGCTAAAAGAAAAAACACATTCTAATTATTATTATCATCATCATCATCATTAATGACAACCAGCCAATCAACTCGCAGCAGCAGGGCCCTCATCAGCCTTTGCATCTCTCTGAACATCGTCGCTCTCACAGCGACCAACTCCCTCTGCAGGTTATTAACCTGCCTCTGAATTTCCCGCACTGTGTTGCACAGAATAGAAATGTCCCAAATAGGATCAGTCATATCTAGAACACGCATGAATTGACAAATGTAAAGAAAAGAGTCCAAAATATAATACAACTTATACGACCAACTAGTAAATTTACACCGAAAAAAAACTTACCTCAATAAGAAAGGAATATGCTCTTTGAAGAGAAATGGTTGAAGATGTCACATGAAAAGAAAAAATGTAAGAAATAAATAAAGTTGAGCAGAATGAAGATTAAGGAGGAACCTATTTATAGAGGATTGAATCTAGATGTGTCAGTCCAAAAGTCACAACTGTTCAGCTCCATTGTGTTAATTACATTCAAACTGGTGGCATTTTGTTTTCTGTGAAAAGTCGCGATTTTTTCTTTTACATTAATACTTCTCACCTTTTCTAAATAGTTTTAGACTCGATAATAGTTGTTATTATTAAGTTGTTGCAACAGATCATCCACCTGTCGCAATAGATTTAGCATTTGTTGTAATAGAAGGTCTAAATATGGAATAAATGGTCTGTCAAAATAGATTTACCATCTGTTGCAACAGATGATTTGTATGTGCGACAGATGAGACATCTGATGCAACATATGTATTATCTGTTGCGATAGATGGACCATCTGTTGGAGGAGATGTTTTGATTTCTTCTAACAGCTGATTCATCAGTTTCAACAGATGGAGAATTCGGTTCATCAGCTACTTAGAATGTGTTAGATAAAAATTCATGACTCTTCACCTCTTTTTTAATAGTCCCTCTATTTCATATTAGTTGGCCCCTATGGACTTGGCACACCAATTAAGAAAAATATTAATTAGGTGCTTATTTTACCAAATTGACCTTATTAATTATGCTTTGAAAGTATAAATATGAATTATATACTTTATGTAGTCATTTAATATTAGGGGAAATCTTGGAAGTATATAATAAAATTTTCTTGATTTTATAAATAGGACAACTAAATAAAAACAAATATTTTAGCAAGAAGGCCAACTAATACAAATCAGAGGGAGTAGTCATCACATGCGTGCAGATGAATAAACACTGTCTGGTCTATTGCAACAGACTTACCATCTGTTGCAACATATGGATTATCTGTTGCGAAAGATGGACCATATGTTGGAGGAGATATTTTGATTTCTTCTAACTCCTGATTTATCAGTTGCTACAGATGGAGAATTCGGTTCATCGGATGTTTTAAATATGTTAAGATAAAAAGTCATGATTCTTCACAACTTGTTTTTAATAGTCATCACATGCGTGCAAATGAATAAACAACCCATCCATATAAATTTGGACCAGGGAAATTTCTATCGGTTCCATCATTGTTTGTTGTAGTGCGAGGCTTTGAAGGCCTTTCAAGAAATTCATTGACCCATTAAAACTGGTTCAATCACTATTGTATATTTACACTGCCGCCAAAAACTTGAACCCTTTCCAAAACTTGACACAAAATATGAGCATAAATGGTCATTAAATTGTAACATGGTATCGACACCACTTACTTGGTCACTCAGCCTTACCAGTTCAAACCTAACAATCTTAACTATAAAATGTCATATCTTGGTTGAAGGATTAACGCCTAATAGGCAAAGAACAAACATTTATAAAACTATTGTACTGGATGTGTGTTTTCATGATAGGTTGATTAGTAATACATACTTCCAACATATAAAGTGGTTCCATCTGCAAGCAGCTTATTCCTCCAAACCCATCTTTACCCTAGCCTTTAATGCTGGTCGGGCCAAAGTGGATCCAGTTTTACTTCTTTTTATCTGCAAACAAGAGAAATACATTTGATATCAAACAAGAGAAGAACAAAAGGAACATTACAAAAGAGTAACACAAAATTAAGAGAATCAATAGATGACCAATCTGATGCAACAGATTACCCATCTGTTGAACCGATGAGGCATCTATTGCAACAGATGGATGACATATTGCTACTCATTTGATTTCTTCAAACAATTACTCTGTCTGTTCCAACAGCTGATTCATTAGTTGCAATAGTTGAGGAAACTATTGCAACACTACAAACAACAGCATCAAGAATAAAGAAACAACACCATATATTCCAATACCATTAACAACACAAACATCACATGTTCCAACCCGACCACCACCCCCAAAAACAGTACCACCAAAGTAACAAACAAAAGACATAAAAAAAATCCATACTGACAACAAGGTTTTTTAAGTTCTCCCAACAGATGACTTTTTTTTTTGCATATTTTAATAAAAACAATGGTTCGTTCATTCAAGACTTAAAAGTCACCTTTCCTTCTATTTTCTCAATAAATATTAAACTGATAATTGGTAAATCATTAATAGCAATAGATGTAAATATCTAATTTAAATGACATACAAAGAAGAAGACAAAATGGAAAGAGCAACAATGAACCATACTGCAATGTCAAAAAAGAAAAAGGATCAGAACATCCAGTTCAGTCGAGAAAAGATATTGATTGATTGAGATCCAAAAGGATCCTCATTCGAAAGAAGAGAAAAAAGAGAGGAAAAAGTAAAGAAAGAGAATTGAGAATAAAAAAGAGTGATAGATGAGTTGAGTCCCACTTTATGGATGAAGGAGAGAGTATTCTAGATATGGGTTTTAAATATTCATTAATAACTTTTGAGGGGCACGAGGAGACACTGACATTGAAAAGACCATATAAGATTACTCACTCAGGAGATTTTTGAGTTATCCAAGTAATATTTTTTACCACCTGAGTATTTTAAATTTTTTATCTCAGACAGGAAATACCTAACTTGCTTTAAAAAGGGGTCTTAAAATATCTAAGTGCAATAAATGATAATTTCTATTTGAAAATTTCTAAAGCTCGATAATCTGTCACAACAGATGGCAGCACATGTTTGATAATTTACAACAGATGTGTAATATGTTTCAATAGATAACTTAATCTATTTGATTAAATCCAACAGAAAAGACATATGTTGCAACAGATTGAACATTTATTTTTATACAATTTCAATTGAGCTCATATGTTCAACTAATATCTTAATTGGATAATCTAGGACTAGGGATGAGTTCTCATAGGGTCAACTACAACTTCAATTGAGTCTTTTGGCAATTGCATGATGAGACAATATTGCATTTCTCCCAACCAGAGTCGTCGATCGATCACTCTAAGTTGAACCAAGTCTTACTACCTCATATGTTTAACTAATACCTTAATTGATTAATCTAGGACTAGGTTTGAGTTCTCATAGGGTCAACTACAATAGATAGCATCAACTTATTTGATAATTTACAATAGATGGGTAATATGTTGCGATATATGTCTTAATCCATTTGGTAATTTACAACAGATGGGTAATCTATCACAACAGATGACTTAAAATATTTGATAATTTACATCATATAACTAATCTATTATAACAAATGACTTAATCTTTTTGATAATTTACAATAGGTGGTTAATCTGTTGCAACATATTGAACATTTGTTTTTAAACAATTTCAATTGATTTAATATATTAGACTAATACCTTAATTGATTAATCTAGGACTAGGGGTGAGTTCTCATAGGGTCAACTACAAATTTAATTGAGTCTTTTGGCAATTGGATGATGAGATAGTATTGCGTTTCTCCAGACCACAGTTGTCAATCGATCACTCTGAGTTGAACCGATTCTTATTACCTCATATGTTCAACTAATACCTTAATTGATTAATCTAGGACTAGGGGTGAGTTTTCTAGGGTCAACTACAACTTCAACTGAGTCTTTTGGCAATTACATAATAAGATAGTATTATGTTTCTCCCGACCAGAGTCGTCGATCGATCACTCTAAGCTGAATCGATTCTTATTACCTCATATGTTAGACTAATAACTTAATTGATTAATCTAGGACCAGGGGTGAGTTCTTATAGGGTCAACTACAACTTCACTTGAGTCTTTTGGCAATTGTATGATGAGATGGTATTGCATTCCTCTCGATTAGAGTCGTTGATCGATCACTCTAAGCTGAACCGATTCTTATTACCTTATATATTTAACTAATATCTTAATTGATTAATCTAGGACTAGGGGTAACTTCTCATAGGGTCAACTACAACAGATGGTAGTGTCTATTTGATAATTTAAAATAGATGGGTAATCTGTTGCGACATATAAATTAATCCATTTGGTAATTTATAGTAGATGGGTAATCTGTAACAATAGATAACTAAATCTGTTTGATAATTTACAACAGATGTATAATCTGTTGTAATAAATGACAATCTTTTTGATAATTTATAACAGATGCATAATCTGTTGCAACAGGTTAAATATTTATTTTTATACAATTTCAATTGATTTCATATGTTATACTAATGCCTAAATTGATTAATCTAGGACCAGGGGTGAGTTCTCATAGGTTCAACTACAACTTTAATTAAGTTTCTTGGCAATTGCATGATGAGACGGTATTGCGTTCCTCTCGATCAGATTCGTCGATCGATCACTCTGACTTGAACTGATTCTTACTACCTCATATGTTCAACTAATACCTTAATTAATTAATCTAGGATTACGGGTGAGTTCTCATAGGGTCAACTATAATAAAAGGTAACTCCTATTTGATAATTTATAATAGATGGGTAATCTGTTGCAACAAATGATAATCCATTTAATAATTTATAATAAATAGGTAAACTGTCACAACAAATGACTTAGTCTTTTGATAATTTACAATAGATGTGTAATCTATTGCAATTAATGACCTAATCTGATTAATAATTTAAAATTGATGTGTAATCTGATGCAACAGGTTGAACATTTTTTAATACAATTTCAATTGAGTTCATATGTTAAAATAATACCTAAGTGATTAATCTAGGACCAAGGGTGAGTTCATAGGGTCAACTACAACTTTAATTAAGTCTTTTGACAACTGTATACTGAGAGGGTTAAAAATTACGCATATATTTTATAGTTTTAAAAAATAATTAAGATCAATTTGGACCAAATTAATATTTTCAAAACTTTTCATTCTTTTTCAAAATACAAATCAACCCATACAAATCATCCATTTGCGACAAAAATGTTTTATCATTTCAATTCTCGAGTTCTCGCTCTTTTCTCTTTCTCACTCAATAATACAGTACAAACAACAACTACTCAACAAATTTCTCAACCCTTCACAACATATCAATTTTTTTCTCATTTTCGACCACATAAGTGTTATTTTTGACTTTATTCTTGCTTGTATCAGTCGTTTTCTCTATCTTCGTAGGTAACAGAGCTCAAGAAGAGTTTTATATTTGTTATTTTTTTCTAAAAAATAAGAGCTTTTAAGTTAATGATGAAAAAAAAACTTTTACTTGTATTATCTTCGAGAATGAGTTTACAATTTTGAGTTTTGATAGTAAAATCGTAGAAAGAATTTGAGAAAATCCTAGTTTCTGTCACAGTATTTCATTGACTAACGTGGTATTGTTGGATAGTATTTGTGGTGTTGGTGGTGGTGGTGGTGGTGGTGGTGGTATTGGTGGTCATCATGGTGGCACTTATGGTGGTTGTTGGTGGCATTGGTTGGTGGTGTCTGTGGTAGAATTGGTTGATGGTGTTTGTGGTGGCTATCAGTGGTGGCAGTATTCGTGGCGTTTATGGTATTGGTTAGTGGTGTTTGTGGTGGTGGTTGTTGGTGTGTCGGTATTGGTGGTGTTTGTAATGTATTTTTTAAAATTTATGCATACTGTTGTTCTACAGAATACAGAGAAGAAGAAAATAGTCATTTGAGGGAAAAAATATTCTTCTTATTATTTATTCATTCACATCTGAGAATATAAATAAAGAAAAGACTCTTATTCTATTTCCAACTAGGAAACTAATAAAATTCTATTGTACCTTCAACTAGGATACTAATAAAATCCTATTCTATCTCAACTAAATAACTGAATTTCATAAATAAAATTACTAAATTAAAATGAAAATAACAGCAAATAACTCAATACTTCAACACTCCTCCTTGAGATGTTTGCTGGTAACTCCAAGTTGTTCACAAAGAGTTTCAAATCTGAATTTGGGGAGAACATTGGTAAATATAACAGCGAGCTTCAATCCCTCCTTGGTCTCAGCAATTTCATTGAATATCCCAATATATTTCTTCACAAGGTTCTTCCCAATCACCTTGAGAATATTGTTCTGTTGTAGCATCTCGGGAGAGATATTCAGAGACAAATCATCAGAGTCCACAACACCCTTCACAAATCTAATGTACTCGAGCATAATCTCCTCACAGTTATCCTTAATGAACACCCTCCAGACATATAACTTGATGTTGTTCATCTTTTTTCGAGCTTCAGATTCTAACATAGCATCTTGCTTTAAGAAAACTGTAAGCTCCTCATCTTCAGAAGCCTCAGCAAAAGTTGCAGAATATTTTTTGTACTGTGGAGGTATTCAACCCTTGAATATTTAGTCCAGAATTCTTTTCTTGACCTCTTGCTAGGAACAAAGTTTAAATATGCTTGACAGACAGTTGGTTTGTCAGCAAAAATATGATGAATAACCTCTGGAGTCAAGTTAAATGTAACTCTGTTCGCCTGACCATCGGTTAATGGTTTTACACTCCACATGTCATTTTTTAAAGCTACCTGCTGTTTTGGCTTCTTATTTTCAGTCTGCTCCAGCAGCCTCTTCCTAGTGGCCTAAAAATCAGCCTCTAATAGAATACCTTCAATGATCAATTGCCTGTGGAGTTTCTGCAGTGAATTAATCGGATGCCCTATTTTTGTTGCAGTGAGTTGCTCATCATGCGAAACATCAGGTTTTTGGAAGTAGATTTCACTACTTCCCCACCAGCTGCAATTGCTGAGGCAACAAAGTCCCGACACTGTTCATGATCAGGCAAGCTATCAAACTCAAAAAGATAATTTCCACCCTAATCTTATGTAATATTAAGTAGAGCCTGCTTACTTTAACCCTCAGCATCTTTCTTGGGCTCATCGTCTTTCTTGGGCTCATCATCTTCATCATTACTGATTTTTTTCTCAGTAGTCTTCTTAGGCCAGAGGTAAATTGGATAGCTAATGAATTCAGAGTGCTTCTTCATGAGGTCCTTGATTATCCATTCTTCCAAGTACTCCAGCTGATCTTCCTTGAAGAAGAGAGTTATCTTTGTTCCTCTGCCCAAATGCTCAATATTTACATCCTTCGTAATAGTGAATGAACCACTAGCTTATGATTCCCAGATATACTGTTCGTCATCGTTGTTCTTGGTGGTCAAAATAACCTGCTCACATTGACTACTACGATAAACTTTCTCAAAATTTGAGTTCCTACTCAAAGGAAAACTTTTTTTTATCATTTCAACCGTAATCACTTCTTGGCCGCTAGATTAGAAAACAACACATTTTTTATCTTTGAACAGTAACATATAATCTTGTTCTAGCATTTGACCAACACTCAATAGATTTTGATCAAGATCAGCTACCAATAAAACATCTTGAATAAATTTAGTACCTTTGGGAGTTTTAATTGCCACAGTTCCTTTACCAACAATATCCAACTTAGTTTTATTGGCCAACTTGACACTACTTTTGGCAGATTTCAACTTCGTAAAATATTTTTGTTCACTGGTCATATGTTGAGTTCAACCACTGTCCAGAAACCATGTGTTTTCATCATTCAATCTTGTTGCTGCCATCGCCGTAAACACAAACTCTTCCTATTCTTAAACTTCTAAAACATTGGCTTTTTTAGTTTGTTGGTTGTTCTCCTTCTTCACTCTGCAAACCCTTTCAATATGTCCAAGCTTATTGTAATATCTACACTGGAGAGGTGGTTTCTTCCCCTAAAACCAACAATCATCCTCTTTATGATTGGTTTTTCTGCAATACTTGCATGGAGGAAAGTTTTCTCTCTTCTTAACTTAATTGCAAGAATCGCCTTGATTATTTCTACTAGAATTAGTAGAAGTTTCTGAGAGTTTACCTTCCTCTTGCATTTGCATCTTCCCTTTGAAATTGGCCTAAAGAGCAGTTTTAGTAGCTTCTTCTAGCCTTAAGGATCTTCTTTGCTCTTGAGCTTGAAGGGCATGTACAAATTCCAAATGTGACAGTTTTATGAGATCCTTCAAATCTTCGAGTGAGGAGATCTTTGCTTTAAATCTTTTCGGCAAATTCACAAGAACCTTTTCCATGATTCTTGAATCTGTAAGCTCTTCTCCCATAAGTCTGATTTGGTTTACAACCTTCATCAACTTGTTAGAGAACTCTTCAATAGTTTCTGAATCTTTTAATCTGAGGATTTTAAACCATTTACTCAGATTTATCACTTTTATTAGCCTAATCTTGTCACTTCTGTGAAATTCTTCTTAAAACTTGTCCCGAGCCTCCTTTACAGTTTCACTCGCCATAACTCTAGCAAAAACTACTTTCGAAAGTGTTGATTATATGCAAGAGAGAGCTTTAAATTTCTTTGAATAGGATTATTTGGCAATGGATTTGCCTCTCCTCCAACCTCTACCACTTCCCACAAATCATATGCTCGCAAGTAAGCTCTCACCTTGAGAGCCCAAATTGGATAATTCTCACCAGAAAAAATTGGGGGTGAAGGAATTGGAAAATTGCTGAAAGCCATAATAATATTGACTTTTACGCAGGGTTATTTTTAGGGGTCTTCTCTCTCACAGATCCATCAAGAAATTGGCTTTGATGCCAATTGTTGTTCTACAGAATATAGAGAAGTAGAAAAAGAAGAAAACATTTATTTGAGAGTAAAAACTATTCTTCTTGTTTATTCATTCACATCTGAGAATATAAATAAACAAAAAACTCCTATTCTATTTCTAAATAGGAAACTAATAAAATCCTATTGTACCTTCAACTAGGATACTAATAAAATCATATTCTATCTCAACTAAATAACTGAATTTCAAAAATAAAATTACTAAGCTAAAAAGAAAATAACAGCAAATAACTCAATACTTCAACACATACATCAATTGTAATGTAATTTTTATTTTTCTGTTGTTTGTAGGTAAAATGTGTCTCCTAAAAGAAAAGAAAGTAAAAGTGGATCAACGTCTCTCCACCCATAAAAAAAGACTACAGTACAGAGGGATTCGGAAAAGCTTCCTGAACAATCTCAGTCGGGAAAAAGTGAAGCTGGGGAGAGTATGAAAACAATATTGAGGGAAGTAGACAAGGTTCTATAGATGGTGATGAAGAAAATAAAAGTGAGAAAGAGGAGGAATTAGAGAGTGAAAAATAGAAAGAGGATGGTTATCAACATGATGATAATGGATCACCAATGGGGCGTGAATTAATATCGACATCCCAGTATGATCCTATCAAAACTTTTAGTATTGACAGGTTTCAAGTTGTGATGCTGATAAATGACCTAAAAGCAGAAGCAGAACTAACTGGTGAACTTGAACTTAAATGTCAAATGGGGAAAAAATTTAATTATTTTAGGAAAATTATGAAGAACAAAAACATAGACAAACTTTTTAAGAATAGCTATTTTGGATGCTTTCTTGAGCTACCTGAGGATCCCCCTACCCGCTTCCATATGAGGATGGTATATGGTCTTTTCTAGTAAAGGATCAAGTACATGGGAGATGATAAAGATTCGGAGGAGGAGGACAAAAAAATAGATGAAATCTGGATCAACTACTGTGGCATGCCGGTTTGTTTTGGCTTGCAAGAGTTTGTCATAGTGATGGGCTTGAGATACCATCGTCCAGAAGAACCACTTATCGCCAAGGGAACACCCTGTAAAAGATTCAAGGCAATAAAACACAAGAAAAAAATAGATGGGCTATTTGACATTGCTCGGCGTGGCTATAAAGCATCGAATTTGTTGACATATCTCATGGATAAAACCATACCAAAGTAGTACATGGAGAAATTGTGCTTAGTTTGATTTGCCCATTCAGTTATATTGACAAGAGACGTCAACAAGGTCATAGAAGATGATTTGTTGGCGTGTGCTGAGGATTTTGATAAAATCAACAATTATCCCTGGGGATATGACAGCTTCTACTTAATTGTCCAGTATTTACTAACAAAGCTATCCTTAGGGAAGACCACATTATATGGCTTTCGTTGTGCATTCATGGTAAAATTAATCACTATTTTTACTCATCAACTAATTTATATTGAATATAGTTATTATGACTTTTTTGCTTGCTTCCAGTTTACATTTTTTAGGCTTGGACATTTAAAGCCATTTTTTTCCTCCGAAAGCAGGTAATGGATTACCCGAATGAGGTTTCTCATCCAAGGATGTTTAGGTGGTTGGTTTCAAAGAACAATACCAAAATTAAGGAGGCTAATCTCTTTAACCCTTCGGATGATGCAGTTAATCTTCTTCAAGTAAAATAATTTTACTCAATGAAAGATATTGAACAGATGTTATATCTAGTGCAATATATGTTATATCTGATGCACCAAATGGGACATCTATTGCGACAGATTACCCGTCCTGTGCCAATCAGTGAAACAAATGAATAATCTGGTGTGACATACGATAGATATCTTGCATCAGATTACCCATCTATTGATTTGGTTCTCTGAACCCAACTCCTAACAGATTAACCATTTACTACAAATTATGCAATAGATGTGTTATTTGATGTAACATATTATTAATATGTCTCGACATAAAAATCATCTGTTGCATAAAATATAACCTAATAGATTACCTATTTTGTGCAACTGGTGCAATAAATTGGTAATCTGTTGTGATAGATGATTGATATTTTGCATTATATTATCCATGTGTTTATCTGGTTCTTTGAACCCGACTCAAACGGATTTTAACCATATACTACAAACTATACAACAATGGGCAATATGATGTAACATATTGTTAATCTATTGCAGAAGTTGACCGTGTTAAAATGTAACCCAACTGTGAAAATTATTATATTATATGATTTAAATATATCTATATTTTTTATAGGTTGTGCATCCATGGATCGTGCTTACTGAGCAGGAGTCGGCGATGACTTCTTATATTACTCTAGGTTATGTTGACACTATAGCAGACCCCACGGTGGAGTTAATAAAGAAGGAATTGGCTAGAGCAGAGTCATAAGAAGAGCAGTTAGGCAAGGTCAGCCTAATGTTGAGGCTCTTCATGACCAACTTACTAAGGCAGATCCGAGTGCTTCTTCTGGTGGAGTTATTGTTGTTGGTGGCAGGCATGCTGATACTACTACCACTCATGATGATGAGCATGTTGATGCTCAAGAAAATATAAATATGTTTAAAAGCACCTCTTTTCACCCTTACACAGGTCCCTGTCACCCCTCTTCACCCTCGTGTTCTCGTTGCGAATGTGAAGAGTGCAAGGACAGCTAGGATAAACTCTTTGACAAAGTAGAGGTTATCTCTAAAGCTATTGAGAAATTCAAATCCAAGAGAAGTTTTATACCATCCAAGAAGGTAAGAGGGTCATACACTCTTACAGTGTTGGTTAGAAGAAAGAAAAGAGAAATTAGCGATGTACTCATCAGTCAGAAATTAAAAAAAATTACAACTCTTTCCTCTCCAAAAGTTGTTAAAGTTCAGGGGTTATTCAAGAAGATAGACATATACATGGAACTTGGTGCCAAAGAGAAGAAGGATCTGCGACAGGCCTAGAATGCCAAGCCAGGTGCACAAGATTACCTCAGGTCTCCTTTTTTCCCCCACTACTCCCAAACTATGACAGATATGCCTATGCAGCACGAGGACAAGGCAAGTTTACTTTTCCTAACCTATCCTTCTAATCTACCCCATGAAGAAGATCTACGCAACAGATATGAAATCAATTGCAACAGCTGGGTATTTTGGTGCAACTGATAGTGGTTTTGTTGTTACTTATTAACCATCTGTTGCATAAGTTGCATTGGATTATTGATTCAAGGAACCCTATGCAAAAGATGGACCATCCGTTGTATTTTTACAATTACTAACCTATTTAAAATTGACTTCTTATAATATAGCATGTCGACAAAATTCTCTACCTCATGAGAAAAAGGCAATTAACGTACCCGAAAGCTTATGATGTTGCTGATAGGGTAATGGACCTCGACTTCTGCAAGAAACTCATAGATAAGTACGATCAACTCAATAATGATGTGTCATCCTATGGTGCGGGATTTGATTTCTTAGTTTCTTCGTTGGACTGGGATGAAAAAAAATAATAAATTATGTTAGAGGAGAGAGGCTAAATCCATAAGACAAAAGATGGACCGAGGCAAAGAGGATTCTTGTAGTCATTAGCATGGAAGACATACATTATCGGACTATTGAGATACTACTCGAGGAGGGAAAGACCATAGTTTATGACTGCATCGAACCTGCCATCGATGAGGTCTATCTTCTTTTTCCACGTGCAGCCACTGATAGAGTTGTTCCCCATCTTGTTTTGAGAGAGTAAACTGATGAATCATTTTCTAGAGGAAGTGTTGATGAAGAAATCATGGGATTGTGAAGGTCGAAACAAGGGCATGAAACATCTAAAAAATAATACCGGTTACGTGTGCGGCTCGCACGCTCTTGCACACATCAAATGTTTGTTGACCGACACAGAAAAATCTGAGCCAACGACCTTTTTATGCGACAATGCTGTGGCAAACTTGCAAAAGGTCTGGGCTTATGGGGTACTAACTAGACACTTAGAGCCTGTGTATATAGAAGAGCCTGTGAAATAATAATTTTTTATTTCAAGTCACACTTCACTTTACTTTAAATTACATGTACATGTATTGACAATATTTTTTTCTGATGAAAGTTGAGTTTTTTATAATGCAATAGATTGTCAATCTATTGTAAAATTTATTTTATCTGTTCTGGTAGATAATTTATCTGTTGCAATAGGTTGGTCATCTGTTGCATTATGCCGATTATTTCTATCCAGTCTAAGTGTAAGCTGTTGCAACAGTGGGAAGACCTGTTTGATAATTTTCAACAAATGACCTAAATTTTATAATATATGCATAAATCTGTTTGATATTTTCCAATAATTGTGCTTGAATATGCATATGCTCGACAACACCAAACCAGTAGCACATACACCACCATGAAAATTTCAGCAATTAGGCTTGAATATCCATGTGCCTAAAAACACCAAACCAGTAGCAATAACGGCAACAATGTAGCATCCTCTTGCTCGATTTTGTTTCTCTTCAAAAGTTTTGACTTTGTTCAACAAACCCCAAATTACACGATTTGCTTGTGAAGGGTGTCGTTCTTCATACCAATCAAAGTAATCATATCCACCCAATTTCTATAAAAATAAGAACACAATTACAAAAAAATTATAAGTCAATAATTAATCAACTAATTAAATAAAAAAATATACCTTTAAAATTTTACAAATAAAAAACCTACGACCTGGATTTTGTTGAGTCCAAAAAGTCTTCAATAGAGCTTCATGACCGCACTTATATTATAAAAAATCTTTATCACAAAAAAAAGTGGAGGATGCACTCGACATTGTCAAGCTCGATTGGAAAAAATATAAAAAATAAAGAAAAGAAAGACCAAATGCAAATAATTTTAAGAATTTGGATAGATAGAAAAAAGATAATAAAGAAGAAGATTTGGAAATTTAGAGTTAAATCTTACGAAAAAAATGAATACATAAGACAATAGGGAAAAAATGACCATTGGGGGCTAAATCAGACGTCAAGTCTGCAAAAATAGGGGTTCAACGAGCCTTGGTTGCGTGAATTACACGCAAGCAGCCAGTAGGGCAAAAAGTATCAAACTGACACATTTGATGCCTATTTTATTTTATGTGTTTTAAAATGAACACTGTCTACTTGATGCCTATTTTATTTTAGGTGTTTTGAACTGAACACTATCGATGAGTTCCGCTTTTTTTATTTTAATTCACTTTCACTTTTTTACATGTAGTGGCAATTATTTATGTCCAATGAAAGTTGAATTTTTATAATTCAACAGATTCTCCATCTGTTGTAACAGATATTCTACCTGTTCTAACATATAGTTTATCTATTGCAATAGGTTGGTCTATCTGTTGTAACAGTGGAAAGACTTGTTTGATAAATTCCAACAGATTATCTACCTATTGCAACATATGTCTAAATCTGTTTGATATTTTCCAACAGATAAGTCATCTGTTCTGACAGATACATTATTTGTTGCAATATTTGAATCTAGTATTTCATTTCAATTAATAAGTTCAAATCTAAGGAAAAGATAAAATTTATAGACAAAGTCAAATAAATTGAAGCCTTCAGAAATTAGCTGAAATAAATCAACGAATAAATAAAATGTAAAAAAATTGTTATGGGTATAGATCTCAACAAATACATCAACAATTTAAGTATTGATGCCAAGGATTCCTAAGAAGGTGTCAGGTTGTTACTTTGATAGACTCAAGCTATAAAGATCTACTCAAAATGGACAAGTTGTTCTTCATCCGGTGTTATGGAATTAGGCTTTGATCGTCGTGGATCTTTATTGTCGCTTACGTACGGTTTCTGCGCTTTTTGTTCTCCGTATTTCCATAAAAAGAGTATCATATTGTCAATGTTATTCAGCAGTAGCTTTATATCCACCTGAAAAGACAGAATTGGTCAATGCTAATCACGGTGATACAACAAAACAGAAAAGAATAACTCATCTATTCTAGAAAATTAAATAGGTCTTTCTTCTGTTTAAATTATCCCAAACAGCTTATATTTCTGTTGCAATAATGAATCAACTATTGGGATAAATTTCTACGTGAGGAAGACTTGTATGATAATTTCCAATGAATGAACCATCTGTTGCAACATATGACTCATCTATTACAGCAGATAGGTCATCTGTTGGTACAAATAAAAATAGTGGGAAGAGCTGTTTGATTTGCTAAAACAGATAAGACATATATCGCAATAGATACTTTATCTGGTGCAATAAATTAATCAATTATTGCAGCAGATATATATATATATGTATGTTTGATAATTTTCAGCAGATGTATCATCTGTTGAAACAGATATGTGTCTGCTTGTTAATTGGAACAGACATATATATTCACCTTCTTCAGCTCATGCTGCTCTCCTTTGGAAATTGTACATTGCTCAATGCAACACACAGACGAAGGAGTTCCAATTTTGCTTTTTTGGATGCTTGATAATGCCTTGGAAATCACTTTTCTTCTCCTCTTAGCCTTAATCTCTAATGGAGTGGATGAATATAAAATCCTCTTTGATGGAATGACACCCCTCTTAGATGTCAATTCCTTTACAGAAGTAGTTTATGCATTAATAGCATTAATCACTACATCATGTTTCACCCTGTAGTCTTGACATTTGCATGCAAAATATTTGCTGGGAGAGGCAAAATTTGTATAAACAGTATAATCATACTCACAATGGTTTATTTTAAATATTGTAAGAGGAGCATCATTAGCTCCAACAGCAGCACCACTACCACCACCAACAGCTTCATAACCACTAAGACCATCAACAACAACAAGTCCATCCTTCAAAATTGTTTTTCTTGTAATGGTTGTTGCTCAAAACAATTCTATTTTTATTCTGTCAATGACCTTAGGGTCCGATAAAGTTTGCACAGATCGTAAAGTAAGAAAAAATGGCATCTTCAACTCACGATTGATCAAAACTAGCGACGGACGCACAATCTAACATAAAATCATTACATATATTAGAATGATGATTAGACCATTCAAAAAAATCATTAATTAAAATAAAAACTTAATTATAATTATCCTTAATGCATCCTTCGAGGGATTGAAGAGGTCAAAAAAATTTGTATTTTTATTAGTTTTGGTCGACAACCATCTCAAGATTCTTAGATAGAAAACTTTTTCCTGGTAGTCCATCTATTGTCTCAAATAAGGAATGGCTTCAAACGCCCAAGCCTATAAAATAACGTCAAAAAATCAAAATCATTATTGAGTAAAAAAAATGAATGATATCATAAGAAAAGAAAGAAACATTTACCATGAAAGCCATATAAGTTGACTGTCTTTGGCGCTAACGGAGTTAACAAATATTTGACAATCATTTTGAAGATTTCATAACCCCAAAAATAACTGTTAAATGCCTCAAGATCCTCGGAGAGCTTTATTAAATCGATGCTTATATTGTTGTTAACGTCTATCGACCAAAGAATATTATGTACAAACCAAACCAAGCACAATGACTGATTGTGCTTCTTTGAAAGTACTTTAGCTTTCAATGCTTCTATCAAATTTTTGTTTCTGACGCTTGGACCAACAATAAACACCGGGTCATCACGATTACACGACTTGCCTTTGCCTTTTTTGGGTGTACGGGGTGTTTTTTGGGTTAGAAAAGGTATAACTTGAGAAGGAGGATAATATTTTATTCCAATAACTATGGAAAACTCCTTCCAACCAAAATAAACAGGCATGCCACAGTAATTTATCCATACCTCATCCATCTTATCTTTGTTTTCATACATAAACCTATGCTTGAGAAGTTCATATACCATTTTTATTTGGAAACGAGCATTGTTGTCCTCCGGTAAATCAAGATATTTCCCAAAGTAGTTATCCCTGAAATAAGCATTCAATTTTTGTTCTCAAAGTTTTTTCTGAAGGCGTCGAAAGATTTTTCCATGGTTGACTTAACCACAAAATCACCCGTTAAATCTGTGGCATCTTCGCACTGCATTCTCACAGGATAACGATCAATACTGAAGGTTTTAACCAACTCTTCGGTGGAATGGCTATTAGCATTTGGATCATCTCTTTTGAAATATTCCTCCTCCCCGTGTTCATCATATTCTGCTCCTGATTGAGATAACGCTTGTAAAGCAAGCTCATAGAGTGGTGGATATAGCCTAACTGCTTTACAAGTTCCTTTACTTGGACTTGATTCGGTTTTTATTCTTTTGGGAGCCATAGTATCTAAAATTAATAGAAACATAAAAAAAAAATATTATAGTTGATTAATGCATCGTTAAAAAAGGATAACAGTAAATCTAACAAGCAAAATAGTAAAATAACAATTCCAACAAATCACTGATCTGTTGTACCAGGTAGTGTATCCGTTGTAGCATATAACCAATCTGTTGTAGTGGATGAGTAATCTGTTGCAATAATATAAAATGTATCACTCATCTTGTAAGACAGATGAATGGTCTGTGCAACAGATCACACATTATTGCAATATATAAGTGATCTGTTGGAATATTTAAATAACCTGTTGCAACAGATGAGTAATTTATTGCAACCATATAAAACATATCACTTATCTATTGAGAAAAATGAATGGTCTGTGCAGCAGATCATATATCAGTTGTAACATTATCTATTGCAACATATGAGTGATCTGTTGAAATAATTAAATAACCTGTAGCAACGACTGAGTAAACTGTTGCGATAAGACAAAATATATCACTCATCTGTTGAGAAAGATGAATGGTCTGTGTAATATATCACACATCTGTTGCAAGATATGAGTGATCTGTTGGAACAATTAACTAACCACAGCAATGGCTGAGTAATCTGTTACAACAATACAAAATATATCACTCACCTGTTGAGAAAGATGAATGGTCTGTGCAACAGTTTGCACATCTGTTGCAACACATGAGTGATCTATTGGAACAGTTATCAACGATTAATATTATTTAGATTTCTTCCAATAGAAGGGTCGTCTATCGTGGCAGATGAATGATGTGTTGAAAAAATGAAGTCTTATACATGTCCTGTTGGAAGACTTGATAGGATTTTATCCAACACGAGGTTCATCTGTAGCATCGGATTTTTAATTCGATGGTTCCTCCGTTGCATCAGATGGTTAATCTATTGCATCAGATTTTTTATCCGATGGTTCCTCTATTGCATTTGATAGTAAATTTGTTGCATCGAATGATTAATTTGTTGCAATATATGGTTAATTTGTTGCAACATATGATTAATCCGGTGCATCATATGATAAATCTGCTACATCAAATTTTTTATCCGATGGTTCCTCTATCATATCAGATGATTAATCTGTTGCATCAGAATTTTAATCTGATGGTTCCTCTATTTCATCAGATGGTTGATCTATTGCATCATATGATAAATTTGTTGCATCAGATGGTTAATATGTTGCACCAAATGGATAATCTGTTTGAGAAAAAATAACAGTAGCACGATTTTGTTCAATAGAAAAAACAGTAATATCACCATTTTTATCAAGAACAAGAACAGAACAAATCAACCCAAATCATTATTTTGTTTGTATATACACAAACAACAAAAATCAAACTTCAAAAAAACGCAACAAATATCAAAAAATCATAATTCACTTCGAAAAGAGAAGAGAAGAAATACCAAAAATTAGGATTTTATTCAGACCGCATTTCAAATTAAAGTAACAAATATTAAAATTGTTAACCAATACTATAAGAGAAGTTGGCTCAAGTTCCTCGTTTTTTTCAAAACTAAAAAGGCCATAATTTTTTACTTGTGAGAAAAAAAAAAGAACGATGAAGAATTCGAAGTTGTTGTGGTTAGAGAGAAAGGCTGTCACGTTGATTAAAGGTTGAAGTCGAAAAGGAACTCGAAGCCCAACTATTTATCGTCGGAGGTTGATTCGCCGAGGATTGAAAGGAGAAATTTGCAGAACTGTTGGTTGGGAGAGAGTTGACAGAAGCTGTCAAGAGAGAGAGAGAGGAGAGAGACTAGTTGATTTGGATTGGAGAGAGGTGTGGGTTGGGTTGATTTGTATTTTTGAAAAGATTAGAAAGTTTTAAAAATACTAATCAAGTCCACAATTAACTTAATCAAGTTTCCTAATGATGTTTGACCCTTCAAGTTAGTCAATGTCACCAATCCTTCATTCGAGACTTAAAAGACACCTTTCCTTCAATTTTCTCCTGTCTCTACCTATTTGTCACCATTTTTTTTGTTAACACACCCCTTAAGAAATGAAGTATTTTTACCATCATACCTTATTTAATTTCTTTAATTATCTCTCTTTAATTAGTGAAAATATGATCTCTTTTTAATAAATGAAAAATATGATAACGATAAAGTGGAAATAATCTTGATTTTTTAAATTGATAAATATTATGAAATATCTAATTTTTTAATAAAAATAACAAGTAATTAGCAACGGAAAGACTAGCATTCAGTCCAAGGAAAAAAGTTCTTAATTTGTTTTTTCTCAACATCATCTAGCAAACACATAGGGACTTAATAGGTATACGTACAAAATGTTCTAAAAGAATCAAGATGGACTTAATAGGTATACGTACAAAATGTTCTAAAAGAATCAAGATAGCTTAATGGAGTGAATTGCAAATCAAATTTCATTTTCTTTTTTGAGATTCTAGTTATAATTATTTAATGATGTACTCCACACTTAATCAAGGTAACGTAAAAGAAATTGAAAATCAAAGAAAGGAATAAATAGAATATTTTTATTACCTTGTTTTCTTACTGCTAGGCCAATCGTAGTTTTGTTAAAAGTTGAGTTTTGGCACAAGTGGAATAATTAACGGTATTTTCACTTGTCACAAACTTACTTCAACATATATATGTTTACGGGTCAAAATTATTTTCCCTCCCCAAACTTCAACATCTAATTTTGGTTCTTTGATGTTTGTAGCTCTGGGGTTATGGTTTAGAAAGGTTTGTACTCTGTATATATTTTCTATGTATTTCTGGGCGGTGTAGTTGTATACTTTTTTGTCTTGGTTTAGGCTATCTCGGTATGTGTTAACTTGTGGGGGTATGAATAAATGGTCTTTTTGTGTTTTTGGTGTAAATGATTTTTCAAATATTTTATTCATATTTATATTCTGGTATCTTGGTCGATTAACTCCTTTGCTTGTACCTGCAGAAGTAGATTGATAAATGTTATGGGTTTTATGGAGTGTCCCAACGTCTCCTTCTAGCTCTGGAACTTTAATGTCTTCCGATCGACATAGCTCTGCACACTGCTGAGTTAGCTGATTTGTAGCTATAGACTTCAGTTTATCTTCATTAGTCTTTAGCTTTTCTATCTCATTACTCATACTGTCCACTTTCATTGAAAGCATAGTTTCAGTCTGTGTAGCTTTGTCTTGATATGTAATCTGCAATAACATTTTTGTTAGTACTAATCACTTCAATTGTAAATGTGAAATTTAATATATTTAAAACTAGTCTCCGAATCTCTTTTGTTGTAACTGAATTTTGTATTTTCTTTGTTAGCCACCAGCGTACCTGTGTATTATCTGTTCATACAATAAATTTGTTATATACAATATATGGCTCAAATGTTAATAAACATTTATATAATGAACATAATTCTTTCCTATTTATTTCCCATTTTATTTCTGTCTCGTTGAACGTACCTGAGTAGTATCTACAATGGTGTTCTATATTTTCTGCTTCATATCGATATTTAAGTACTCCTCCGTAACTATATTCACTAGCATCTGCTTCTACTATATATATAAATTTTCTATTTTCATCTGGAAATTGTAATTTTGG
>NC_061111.1:38315011-38323949 GCF_002878395.1 Capsicum annuum | reverse complement strand
TTAATTAATTAAATTTAATATAAAACCGACCACTTGTGGTCGGTTTTTCTGAAAATTTTTTAAAAAAATAAAAATCAAAACCCTAAATACAGCATGCAACAACAACAATGCAATACAGTAGTAACCAAATCAAATACAGCAACAACAACAACCAAAAACCAAATGTAAATATTTTCAAAAGTGTACAACACGTACAAAATGTCCAACAAAAGTGAGTATGAAAAAACTACAACAATAGTTTCAAATAACAAAATATCTAAATTCAAAGTACAACATATACAAAAATCAAAAAACTAAAAGTCATCATCATCGAATTCGTCCTCGTCTTTCATATCATCATCCGTGCTGAAATCATCCAGGGGGCCTAGACCTTTTGCAGCCCGAACTGCATCACCAGGACACGGAAGAATAACCCCCGCAGTCTGAATGAAAGAGCTGAACTGCTGCTGCAGCATCTTGATTTGTGATGTTGTTGCCATCTCCGTCTTCTTCTACCTCTCTCTCTGTTCAACAAGCTCTTTAGTGAGTTGAGAAACCGTATTTTGTAGTCTTTCAATGGTTTCTCTATCAACTGAAGAGCTAGAGTATGCAGTGCCGGACGAACACCTAATATTATCGCCAAAAAAATTTGTGTGGTATCCGTAGAAATGGCCTCTATTTGCAGGACCCACATCTTTTGTCCATAACTCCTCCTCTAAATGACTTTTAGGAGGCTGACTACTGTGATACTCACCAACAAGACGCGTATATTCGTTCTATATTCAAAGGAAAGTTAATACTAAAAGTCAAAAAATATTAAAGTAGTTATAATTGAATCATATCAACTTTAAGAAAAAGATTCATAAATTCAAAATTTGTTTCTTACGTGGACAGTTTTTGTACGAGCTTCAACCCAGACATCTTCATCAGTCGGGTTCTTTTTCTTTTTTCAGAGGAGTCTCCTCGAATAGCTCATCAGTTGGTATTTGCCTACCCTTTTCTTTTTCCTGCATATGAAAAAATTATCAATGTTTAAATAATAAAAAAATTTAAATAGAAACAAACAATTAAAACTGTAAAAGTTACATACCATTTTTTCCAGCACAACAAGAGAACTTCTGGCACCCGCAGTATGTAGGGAGCCACCCTTGGATGATACCCAGGCTTTCTTTCCTTTTTCCCTCAACAATTGGTATTCTGCGCTACTCCAATGGCAAAGATACAGTTGTCATGCGGGTTCAGGAATCCACTTAGATTTTACTAATTTCTTTCAGGCATAATCTAAGAGATCGTTAAATCTGGCTTTATATCTTATAAAAAAAGTTCTTCTTTATAAGAAACGCATTTGTATCATCCCACCAGTAAAATTTCTACAACAAAAATATAATATTCAATCTTTTATGCTCACGAAGTGTTAATAAGTAGTCGATAAGTTAAATCCTTACCTTAAATTCTTCAAAAATTCTATCCCTATCAAGTTCTGGAACCTTTTGCCAGTTGGTCCAGTAGCCGTTGAAGTGCCAAGTAATGCATATTCGCGTCTTTTTTCCAACTCCAGCATCCGGCCTAAACCTACAACACAAGATCAAACAGTAATTTCATAGAGCATAATAATATAGTAATGAAAAAATGAGTAACATTATTATATTTAGAAATCTTACCCTCTCGTAACTGGAACAAGATAAATCCTCCCAGAATCATCTCTGTCTCCTGGCTGCCTAGTAAGTGATAGTGGATGCACTGGCGTGGGAGGATCTGAAGCACCAGATGCAGTGCCTCCAAGCTGAAGATCCGACAATCCAATAGATCCAGCAGAATCACTGTGCAAAGCTGTGTGACTGCTGTAGGAGGGTATCGATGATGGTAGATGTCTGGAGGGGCCAGCGACTGTTTGATAGCACTGTACTGGCGGTGGTACAGTCATAGGAGCAGAATAAGTTGGTGTAGACTCATTTAGTGGCCTCACATGTGTAGGAGTAGGTATCGAATCCTCGGATGACCTAGAATATAAGGGTCGTGCTATCGCGTCAGCAAACTGGCCCTCAGATATATGAATACCTGTTGGTCGTCTATAAGGCAGAGGTTGTCTATTCTTATTTAGTTTCATAGTATCAACTTTTCTCTTACCCTTGTCACCTCTGCCTGACATCTAAATTATGTTAAGTTAACAAACTGTTAGTTCCTACAAAATGAATATATAACAAAACATTCCAGGTAACTAATTTCAAGTTACTAATTCATATTTCAAATCGCTTTAATACAACACGAGATATAGACAAGAATATTTTTACTACTATATAAATCATGGAAAAGTGAAAACAACAAACTTAAATAGTATATTACATATCAATCTTAAAAAAGAAACATAACGGTAAATATATAGTACAAAGCATAAAGACATCAATACATAATAAATACAACCCACACAACTAATCCTCCTCTTCTGAAGACTCTCCACTAAACCATTCACCCTCTTCGGAGGTTTCCTCATCTCCTACCCACTCAGTCTCTTCTTCCACAATATTAACTTCTTCAAATATATTTTCTGGGTGATTCAAACCGTGCACTAATTCAACGTCCACTAGCTGGTGATCAATCTGTATTTCATTTTAATACGCAGTCTCCAGCACATTCTTAACTTCCACCTGGCCTATAGGCTTTGTTTTGATTACAGCCCACCAATCAGACTTGTCATTAAGCAATGAATAAGGAGCATAATATAGTTGTTTAGCATTTTGCGCTAGAACAAATGGATCGTAAATAGGATACTATCTATTGTGCTTCACTTCAATGATGTTATGCTCCGTATGTACTCTTGTGCCTCTTGTGCTTGGATCAAACCAATTACATCGAAAGAGGATAATTTTTTTATTGGGAAACCAGCATACTCCAGTTCTAAGATCTTGTGTATGATGCCAAAGTAATCAACATCATCATCACCCTTAACCAAACACCACTATTGTTTGTTTTTCTTGTTCTGAAGTGTTGTTCGGTGAAAAATTTAAAACCATTTACTTTGTATTGGGACATTACATTAGCTTCAACTGGATCCAAAGAAATATCTCTCAAGAGCTGATCGTATACGGCTGCATTTGGTGAATGGGTACCTAAAAATATTATACATATATATATTTTAGTTGAGGAATGTGTAAATGTTTAAACTTTGTAGAAATATTAATACACTTACGAACCTTATTTTTAAACCATATTGCAAAGGATGCATACACTTGATTTTTGTGGAATTGAGTCTTACATGAACTGAATATCCAACATGGGAAACACAATTACTTTCTTTAAGGGATTGAGAAAACAAATAAGATATGTTAAAATTCTAATCTCCTTACTTCAGAAAGGGCTCAATTTTCGAACAATTCAGCATGACATACAAATTTGTTGATTTGCGCTCTGTGGGAGTGAGCCGGCGAGGTATGATCTTTTTATCCTTACAACCAGATTGATTGAAAATTAATATCGATTGCAAATGAGGCTCATTCACATCATCCTGATGATGATTCGGTCGGTTTCTTGAACAAGTAACTTCATCACGAAAGTAGTATGAACAAAATTGAGAAGTTTCTCTTGCAAGATATGCCTCAACTATAGAGCCTTCCACCCTATGTTTATTTTTGGGACCCCTTTTCAATTTTCCAATTGCCCTGTACAATCTTAAGGTTAGATGTCTACTATATTTAAAAAAGATATGTATGAATTTAAATATATTGCAAATGCTTACCGTTCGAATGGATACATCCACCTAGTTTGAACTGGACCGCCTAACCAAGCTTCGTGCACAAGGTGAATGGAAAGATATTCCATTATCTCGAAGAATGCAGGCGGGAAAATCTTCTTCAGCTTGTTGGTGATAACAACAATATTACTTTCTATTCGTGCCAGATTTTCTTCTTTTAATGTGGTGGCACATAAGTCTTTAAAGAACAAACTGATCTCTGTTATTGGTTTCCATATGTTTTCAGGTAAACTAATAAAAGCAATTGGAAGTAATTGTTCCATGAAAACATGACAATCATGGCTTTTCATTCCATGCAAGATTCCTTGTGTCATATCAACCCTCTTTCTCAAATTTGAGGCATATCCATCGGGCATCTTCAAACTTTGAACCCACTCACATATTTGATGCTTTTGGTCCAAATTGAATGTAAAAATAGCCTTGGGCTTAAGAACATTTTTGTTGGGCCCCTGTTGTAAGTGTAATTCTCTGCCGTTGTAATATTCTGGTAAGTCAAGTCTAGCCTTAGGATTATCCTTTGTTTTGCCGGTGACATCCATAACTGTGTTGAACAAGTTGTCAAAATAGTTCTTCTCAGTATGCATGACATCAACATTATTTCTAAGTAAATCATCTGGCCAATATTATAACTCCCAAAATATACTTTGCTTAGTCCAGTTATGCGAAACACCATATCCATCAAGCCTGTACAATCATTCCTCGCTGGCTTTAGGCAAATCCTAAACTATTTTCCAGACGTCATGACCAGACAACCTTGGAGGTGGACCATCATGTTCTGTTCTATTCCTTCTGAATACATTCTTAAGTCTCCTAAATTCATGATCAGGTGGCAAGAAACAACGATGACAATCAAACCATGAATTTTTGCTTCCATGTCTCAATGTGAAAGATTTTGTTTTTTCCATGCAGTATGGACAAGCCAGCTTTCCAGCTGTCATCTACCCAGACAACATTCCATAAGCAAGAAAATGATTAACAGTCCACATTAGATATGCACGCAGATTGAAATTCTGTTTAAGAGAGATATCCCAAGTTTCAACCCTCTCATGCCATAAAATTTGAAGTTCATCAATCAAAGGTTGCAAGTGGACATCTATTCCGCTTTTCAAATTATGCGGGCCAAGAATAACACAATTCAGAAATATATAGGGACTAATCATCAACAGTTCAGAAGAAGATTATAAGGAGTGATAAATACATGCCAACATAAATATGGCGCACCACCAACTGAAAAAAAAGAACCCATCCGCACATAATCCCAATCAAATGTTTCGTGGCTCAGCTGCAAAATCTAGATAAGTTGCATTAAAATTCTTTCAAGCCTCTCCATCAGATGGATGACACATAACACCAGTGGGCCTTCTATTTTCACTGTGTCATCTCATATGAGGAGCTGGGCTATTTAGATCATAAAACCTCTTCAACCTTGGTATAAGAGGTAAATAATGCATCGCCTTAATAGCAATTTGATTTGCTAACAAAACTTATAGAACTCTAGGTTAGCATCTTCCTTAAAGTATAACATGCAGCCATTTTCACAACAATAAATTCTAACCGAGGAGAGACCTAACTTTGACACCAATCTTTTTGCCTTATAGAAAAAATCAGGAACCTCCAAGTCGGGGTCAACTAACTCTTTAATAAGGTCTATCATTGAGTCCATTCCTCCTTCAGCAATATTCCAGTCAAATTTAATACTGAATAATCTAACAGAAACAAACAAATGAGAGTGCGAACACCCGTCAAACAAAGGATGACTAGCAGCATGCAATTCTTTGTAGAAATTACCCGCTTCGCTATTAGGAACATCTTCAACATTTTTCCTAAAGTCAACCCCGTGTCGCATCCCAAAAGCATCGTGCACCATTTCTGTCATCCTAGTATCTTGATATTTATTAAGCCCTGGAGACCTACTACTTTCTCCAACAACAAAGATATTTTGCGCAACATCCCCATGAATACCACGCCATCTTAAAAAATCCTCATGAAACCCCTTTCTATAAAGATGTTCCTTTATATCTTCTTCACTTACAAGATTTATACCATCATATCTAACACAAGGACAATGAATAACCCGATAACGTGTCCACATATCAAGTGTCTTAGCATGTTCAACAAATTTTTTGACACTTTCAACAAATTCCTCCCTAATACCCATTCTATTATCATTGTTTCATTGATATATCCAGCTATAATCAGGTTCCATCTATGCAATCAATCAGATTCAACTAATTAGATCAAGTCACAAAAATTTAATCATTTTCAAGCAACTAACTCACCTAACAAATTACATTCAAAACAAAAAAATCCTCTTTAAAGTCCATACACTTAACCATTTTCAAGAAACTAAGTCACTTACCAAACCACATTCAAAACAAAAAAATCCTCGTTAAAGTTCCTACACTTAACCATTTTCAAGCAACTAAGTATCAAAACAAAACCACATTCAAAACACAAAATCCCCTTCAAAGTCTCTACACTTAACCATTTTCAAGCAACTAAGTCACCTACCAAACCACATTCAAAACAAAAAAATCTCATTTAAAGTCTGTAAACTTAGTCATTTTCAAGTAACTAAGTCACTTACCAAACCACATTCAAAACAGAAAAATTTCCTTTAAAGTCCCTACACTCAACCATTTTCTACCAACTAAGTATCAAAACAAAACCACATTCAAAACACAAAATCTCCTTGAAAGTCCCTACACTTAACTATTTTCAACCAACTAAGTATCAAAACAAAACCACATTCCAAACACAAAATTTCCTTTAAAGTTCCTACACTTAACCATTTTCAACCAACTAAGTATCAAAACAAAACCATATTCAAAACACAAAATCTCCTTCAAAGTCCCTAGACTTAACCATTTTCAAGTGACTAAGTCACCAAACAAACCACATTCAAAACAAAAAAAATCTCCTTTAAAGTCCCTAAACTAAACCATTTTCAAGCAACTAAGTCACCTAACAAACCACATTCAAAACAAAAAAATCCTCTTTAAAGTCTCTAGACTTAACCATATTCAAGTGACTAAGTCACCTACCAAACCACATTCAAAACAAAAAAAATTCCTTTAAAGTCCCTACACTTAATCATTTTCAACCAACTAAGTATCAAAACAAAATCACATTCAAAACACAAAATTCCCTTCAAAGTCCCTAGACTTAACCATTTTCAAGTGACTAAGTCACCAAACAAACTACATTCAAAACAAAAAAAATCCCCTTTAAAGTCCCTAAACTTAAACCATTTTCAAACAACTAAGTCACCTAACAAACCACATTCAAAACAAAAAAATCTCCTTTAAAGTTCCTAGACTTAACCATATTCAAGTGATTAAGTCACCTACCAAACCACATTCAAAACAAAATAAGACCCTTTAAAATCCCTACACTTAACCATTTTCAACCAACTAATTATCAAAACAAAACCACATTTAAAACACAAAATCTCCTTCAAAGTTCCTAGACTTAACCATTTTCAAGTGACTAAGTCTCCAAACAAACCACATTCAAAACAAAAAAAAATCCCCTTTAAAGTTCCTAAACTTAACTATTTTCAAGCAACTAAGTCACCTAACAAACCACATTCAAAAAAATTTCCTTTAAAGTTCCTAGACTTAACCATATTCAAGTGACTAAGTCACCTACCAAGCCACATTCAAAATAAAAAAAAAATCCCCTTTAAAATCCCTACACTTAACCATTTTCAACCAACTATGTATCAAAACCACATTCAAAACACAAAATCTCCTTCAAAGTCTCTAGACTTAACCGTTTTTAAGTGACTAAGTCACCAAACAAACCACATTCAAAATAAAAAAATCCCCTTTAAAGTCCCTAAACTTAACCATTTTTAAGCAACTAAGTCACCTAGCAAACCACATTCAAAACAAAAAAAAAAACCTTTAAAGTCCCTACACTTTACCATTTTCAACCAACTACGTCACCTACCATAACCACATTCAAAACAAAACAAATATCCTTTAAAGTTTCTAAACTTAACCACATTCAACCTACCTTGTCACCCTTAAAGTCCCTACACTTAATCATTTTTAACCTACCAAGTCACCAAATATAATCACATTCAAAACAAAAAAACACCTAACAAGTCACTACACATTCAATACCAAGCCTTGACCTTTCATACAAAATGATACAAGATCAAGTTCACAATACAAGAAACAAGCAACAACAAGACCAACAAGATGTCAAAAACAATGCTAGTGAATCCCACAAGGCCACACACAGCTTCACTAGACTTCAATATGAATAATGAAAGGAAGATAACAACAATAGTGAATTGAAGATAGCCCCACACGGCTTCACTATGTCAACATACCTTTGATATTTTCCTTAATTTCTTGATATTTCAAAATGGCAGCTTCAATCCGCTTATAGATTCTCTCATGGGAAGCTGTAATATCGCAAAAGATGAGCTTAGCAAATTAAAAGATAGACTACTGCAATTTTCTTAAAAATACCCATCTACGTTATGCAAGATATTACTCATTTCAGTCCACATAACACACACAATCCATACTACATTCAAGTTTATCCCCAATTTCCCCATTTTCAACCAAACCATAAGAACTAGGGTTTTAAAATTCAAAATGAAGTGAAGTTAACTCAAAATAAGGTCAACAAATCTCACATTCTTACTTACTTGAGTTGGAGAAATCAAGATTTTCTACGAGAACCCACTTGTTCGAGTGATTTCGAGTGACTAAATAAGTTGGAAGCTCAAAATCTCGATAGTGTCAACGGCAGAAGCTCGGCGAAGGCGGAGGCTTGGAAATGGCGGCAGTCGGAGTATGGAACCGGCGACAACAATATGTGTTTGTGTGTGTATGCGGCGTTGAGTGTTTTTGTGTGTGTATGCGGTGCTTCCCATTTTTTTGTGTATATTTGGAGATTGATCAATTGAGAAAGTGAATTATTTGGATGGGTCGGGTTATTAATAAATTAAAATTAATTTTTAATAAATTAATTTTTTTAATAAATTCTATAATATTTATAACAATTTTCAATTAATTTAATACAATATGTATATATATAAATCAGATAATTAGTTATTTTATCATCACATTAACACGAGTAGTATATTTCCTCCATCCTATAATAATATCAATGAATTTTGTAAATTACGATACATTTTTGGTTCATTAGCTTTTAATTACGATATATATATATATATATATATATATATAT
>NC_061111.1:38314039-38314911 GCF_002878395.1 Capsicum annuum | reverse complement strand
TATATATATACGTGTTAATCAGATAAATTATCGACGTCTTACGTTATTACAACTTCAACAATATACGTGTATCTACATTGACACAAAATTGTATATCTATTTCTTCAATAGTATGATATCAATGTATTATTCAAAATATTTTGATGTATAGATTCAGTTATCAAGCTTTCGATTACTGCATATGTCACTACACGAAATATATGTCTATATACATATATTTAATTGTCTATCACCGTTTAAATACGTAATATAAATATCACATACATGATTTTTCTACCCCATAATAATATTCAACGTATTTCACATATACTCATATACAAAATTATTAAGCAAAAAAACTTAAATTCACCTCCAAAATTTGGCGGTCGTTCAAAATTCAAAGCAAATGGTAAGTATATGCCAGTTTCATGATTCAATTTTCTGTCTCCCTCTCCTACTTCCTTACCCCCCTCCCATATGCCTCATAATATTTGCCTTACGTTATTACAACTTCAACAATATACGTGTGTCTACAATATATTGACACAAAATAGTATATCTATTTCATCACTACACGAGATATACGTATATATAAACATATTCAAGGCTCAATATTCAAATACGTACTATATACATCACATACCCGATTTTACTATCCCATAATAATATACAACGTATTTCACAGAAACTCAGTTGAATTATTGGTTGGTTTATCTTATGTTATTAATATACCTTCACTATATATATCTATATATATATCTATATATATATATATATATATATATATATATATATATATATTGTGCTGCACTATGTGTTTGTGTGGTATCTCGTGCCTTGAGCCGGGGGTCTATCGGAAACAGCCTTTCTACTTCATCAGAGGTAGAGGTATG
>NC_061111.1:38298610-38311039 GCF_002878395.1 Capsicum annuum | reverse complement strand
TTATATTTCTAAGTGCATACAAAATAAGTATTTTGAATTTATCTACCATCACATCAGATAAATTATCATTCATTTTCATAAAATTGCTTTTTTCAAAATATTCCCTTCAACCATGTACATAACAAAATATGGTCATCTTAGCTTACTATATACTAGATTATTCTTAAATAATATGTTCTTCCGTCACTATTAACATGGTAATCCGGATACTTTTTCCCTTAAACAGCGCCTCTACTCTGGTTACTACCCGCCACGGCTTCTTGCCTCATTGGTTTCACCTTGGCATAGTCCTTAGGATTTTTCTCCGTTTCCTCTTTGTTAATAAACTTCTTAACATATTATTCTTCGAATAATTCTACTATAAAGTAACTAATATGAATTTATTTTACCATATCATGATTGTTGGGAATTATGAATTTAGCTATTCATAATCATAAATAAATATACCTGTTCGGGTACCTTGGATGGATCAGATTCAGCTCAAAAATTGGGTCAATTTAAGGTTGGTTGGGTTCTAAATTGATCCAGGTTCTTGATTTGTATGTTTAAGTATTTTCTTGAAAATGTCATTAAATATCGCCGAAAAAAAAATGAATTTCCGTGAAGATGACGAAGCTAATTTTGTCAAATAAAATGGTTTTTGAAATACAAGAAAGTGATAAATAAATTTAATTTGATGGTCAATTATTCAAGTGACCGCATGAGTAGTCCAACTCAACCATTAATTCCATACTTGGTGGTAGAGTTCTGCTTGGACAAAATGCGCTAGCTTCGATTCACATTAGTTGATTGATTGATTGATTAGCAGCAATCAGGCGATGTCTACTCTTTTTCATCAGAAAACAACATATAATCTCAACTAGTGGGTTTTATTGTAACATTATGAACATTGAAACTTTCAATCGTCAATGTGAACTTAGAGAGATTTTGTAAGTCTCTTTCGATCGAGATAACTTTAGATTCATCGATCACGCTTTTTTAATTCCTTCTACCGTCATGATTTCACGCCTATATAGATGAATTAGTGCATTTGGAATTTGGATGTATACGTTCGTACAACATGACTAAATAAAATGTACTATACTAACTTTTATATATATATATATATATATATATATATATATACTAGTTTAGGTATACGTGTCTCGTGCGTGTACCTCACTTTATTGAGTTCAAACGTTACATAAATAGGATATTTGTCTAAATAACAAAATATATACAATAATTAAATTCAACATCCTTTGGAGAATTTATTTTATTAAACCTAACCTTCACCAAAAAAAATTGTCAAAGCCGATTAACATTCATCTACCACCTGTAAACTGCAACAAAAAAATACGATGATAGAGACATCAAAACAATATAATTACACAAAAAATTTCTCAAAGCCGTCTAATAGTACTCATCTACCATCTGTAAACTATAACAAAATAATACAATAATAGAGATATCAAAATAATACAACTAAACTTAACCTTTACACCAAAAAAAATCTCAAAACATAGATATAAAAATAATACAATTAAACCTAACCTTTACCTAAAAAAAATCCTCAAAGCTGACTAACCTTTACCTAAAAAAAATCCTCAAAGCTGATCGAAATTCATCTACCACCTGTAAATTCATCTACGACCTGTAAACTACAACAAAATAATACAATAGTGATCACAAATTTTCAATTTTGATGAAAATAATTCTTATGTAAGCAAAAATTTTGAACCTAAAGATTGACTTGAATGAAAACAAAGAAGACATATATGCACACACATGCACGTCGAATTCTATTATGTTGACAAAAATAGTGAAGAAGTTGAGGGTTAGAAAATTAAGCATACACCAATCTAGACATGTGTAACGCCCCGAATCTGGTACCCGGAACGCTACACGGTACTCATGACCCCGAAGGAACACAAGATAACTCATGACTGATATCTGTACCTAAACACTACATAATATACTGTATAAATATGGAAATAAAAGTTGTAAGGCCATAAGGTTCAAAACTGATAAAATAACCTCTGAATGATATGGTATCACAATACCAAAACAACTGAAATAACTGTCTGAACATGCTAGTTTGAAAGCCTCCAAACTGTCTGAATAAGGAGTTGATGGGACATGTCTCCAACTAACTCAACTACTAAAATGAATTAATTAATGAGATAGTAAAGTAATGGTCATGTCCTCGAAGGATGAGGACTCACTACTAACTCTGACTGCTGAGACTAGAATGCTACTGATGCTTTGGAGCTCGTGCTTCTGAACCTATGGTAAAAAACACCATAGCACAAATGCGTCAATACGTTTAAATGTACTGGTATGCATGTGATATAGGCTGAATGCAAAAGGGTTCACATGCATGAACTATAACATGAACGTGAAAATACATGCATGACAACATAATAACTATAACCGAGTTCGTGATAACATGATTATTGAGTTTGAGTACTGATAACATGAGATACTGATATCTGTATAATTGAAATAACTGATACTGAGCGATTGTATTTGATATTTTAAGTTCTGATAGAACTAGCTGAGTTTCGTTCTGCTCTAAGTTGACTGTATCTGAAAGTTCTAAATTCTGTAGAACTATCTAAGTTCTATTATTGAGACTGAATGACTGTGTCTGACAGTCCTAATCTGTAACTAAAACTGTGGGAAGTAGTCATCTAACCGACATGTCCTTAATAAGCTATTATAGCTGGATTGGGGTCTAATCTGTAACCCCAATTGGAAGGGTGTCAATACTTCCCCACTGGTAAGGACAAGCTATGGGTGACCCCCATCTGACAATGTCCCCAAAAGAGAACGGTGGGACCCTCATTTGACAGTGTTTATCCACCTTATCAACCTTCATCTGTCAATGTTGATATCTCAACCTATGCTGGCTACATAGTTCTGGAACACAAGAATTGCTTCTAAGAATAACATCCTCAACTGTCAGTGTGTATCCCCATCCTTGGGTTCACTCGATGCTAAATCCTACTCCTATCTGAATAGACACTAAACATGATTACTGAACTGAACTGGATTTAATTAACTGAGTTTCCGTTGACTGACCGAATAGTACTGAGATTATTGTATTACTAAGCTTTCCTAAGTCACATGACTGACTGAGTTCTATGGATCATGGCTTGACTGAGGATATCGTGAAAACATGACGCTAACTCTAGGCACACAGCTTTATTTTTCGGGTACAAGTACCCCCAGTACTCGATGGGAAGAAACTGACAAAGCAGGACTTTCTTGAATACATGACCAACATCACAATCCATAATACAATAAATTGGATATTTCATGAAGTACAAGTTCTAAAGTACCACAATGGCTACATATATATCCATACTTCATTGCCTAAGACATTTCATCAAACACTTGACGTGCATAAACTTGTACATGAATGGAGATTTCATATTATTATACAAGTATGGCACTTTTGCTTCACATAGGCATTTAGTCAACACATGGGGAGCATGCTTTGGTTATACCATCATCAACACATCTAATAATCATGGATACATTAATCAACTTGTAAATTGAAGGGGGTTTATCATGATTATTAATCAAATCTTCATAAACTAGGGTCAATCATTGGAATATGTAATTTAAAACATGAATCAAAATCCCCACAATATCATGAACATGAATTTCAATTCTATTTAAATCATGAACGTTCATAAATACACAAATCTTGTATTTTGAAAAGAGATTCTTGAGCTTCATGGGTGAAAGGGACCCATGAATCAACACATCACATACCTGGATTGTGAGTTTCTTGAAGTTTTTGGACTTAAAGAACTTGAATCTTTTAGTTTCTTGAAGAATGATTTGGATCTTGTTCTTGGGGATTATCTTTGAGAGAAAATCCTAATTTGATATTGTAGATAGATAATAAACTTATGATCCTTGATCTGATATTATTAGGGGTTAAAACGTGTGGAAAAAGACCCAAATACCCTTTTAAAAATGACATTAAAATAACTGAATGAACTATGCGATAGTGGGTGCGACGGTCCATCGGTCTTGACCGTCGCACCTGGGCAAAATAGGGGTTTACTACCTCTCCTACGACGACTTGGGCGACGGTCCATCACTAGCTCGATGGTCCGTCGGCCTGAGCCATCGCCCTTAGGCAGAATGTGGTCTCACTGCCTCCGCTGCGACGACTTGGGCGACTGTTCGTCGCTACCTCTACAGTCCGTCACTACCTCGACAGTCCGTCGGACTTCACCGTCGCACCTGGGCAGTTTTGACTGCTTTCTGTATTTCAGCCATAACTTTCTCTTTCGATGTCGGATTTTGATGGAATGGGTATCGATGGAAAGCTAATTCAATTTCCCACATGACAAAAAGTGAAAATATTAAAAATTTCACGTATATAAAAGTGGATTCATCTTTCAATGTAATTTTATAACATACTTGGGATGATTTCAAGCTAAGTAGAAGTACGGGGTATTATAATATCTCCCCCTTGAGAACATTCATCCTCGAATGAGACTGAGTGAGAGGGGAGAATATAAACTGGCGTACATACTGAACATTAATAACTGGAACATGATCTCATGACTGACATAACTGATAACTGAATATATACTGAACATGTATATCTGATGCATGTGTAACTGATTCATGAATGCATGACTGAGTTACTAATAAGATGAGTTTCTCATCAAACCGAATATGCATATCTGATGCATGAATACATGACTGGTCTGACACATGAATGCATGACTGACTATGCAATGGTACTTAATACCAAGTTTATAATGGAATTCTGAACATGAACTGTATACCAAGCTTGTCACTGAATTCTGAACATGTAACTGAAAAGCTTAAGAAGAACTGTTACCTTAAGTTAGATCTGAGTTGGCAGAGAAGAGGTGAGGATACTTGGTACACATGTATTCTTCTGCTTCCCAAGTATCTCCCTCAATTGATTGATTTCGCCAAAGAACTTTGACTAGAGGGACTTCTTTGTTCATCAGTCTACGAGTCTGATAGTCTAGGATTTCGACTGAATCTCTTCATAAGAGAGGCTATTCTGTACATCTATGCTCTGAATAGGGACTACGACAGCCCGTTCACTTATGCACTTCTTGAGCAAAGAGACATAGAAGATTGGATAAACTGAGGCTAGATTTGAAGGCAATTCAAGCTTATAAGCTACCTTGCCGAAGCAACTGAGAATTTTAATGAAGTTTTCCCTTCTTCCCAAATCTCTTCACTCCCTTCATGGGAGATATTTTTAGATACACATAATCACTAATCTCAAACTTGAGATCCTTTCTGCACACATCTGCATAAGACCTCTGTCGGCTCTGAGCAGCCCAGAGTCTTTCTCTGATCAACTAGACTTTCTCTAAGGCATCGAATATTAAGTCAGGCCCTATAACTAAAGCCTCACTAACTTCGAACCAACTGATTGGATATCTACACCTCCTAGCAAAGGGAGCTTCGAATAAAGCCATCCAATTACTGGAATGATAGATGTTATAGTATGCAAACTCAATCAAAGGCAAGTGGTTATCCCAACTACCCTTAAAATCGATTGCACATGCCCTTAGCATATCTTTTAAAATCTGAATGGTCCTTTCTACTTGACCATCTGTCTGGGGTTGAAAGGTTGTACTAAGATGAACTTGAGTACCAAGACCCTTTTGGATTGCTTTCCAGAAAAGAGAGGTAAACTGGTACCTCTGTCTGAGATAATGGATAACGAAACTCCATAAAATCTGACCAATTCTCTGATGCAGAGTTTGGCGTAATCCTCGGATGAATAAGAGGATGGACTGGAAGGAAAAAAGTTGATTTGGTCATCCTATCTATAATGACCCAGACTGAATCATGCTGGCGACGAGTACGAGGCAAACCCATCACAAAGTTCATGTTCACTTCTTCCCACTTCCAGGTAGGAATAATGAACCCTTGCATGGGACCACTAGGCTTCTGATGCTCTATCTTAACCTGCTGACATGTAGAACACTTATCCACAAACTTTGCAACATCACTTTTCATCCCACTCCACCAATATATCTTCTGTAAATTGAGGTACATCACCATACGTTTCTGCAAGAATTCGCTGCCTCAAGTTATCTACACCTGGAGCACACAGACAACCCTAACAACGCAGAACACCACTCCCCCTGGAAGAAAATCTTAACCTTCTGATCCTTGACTGACTCTTTCAACTTGACTAGACTGGGATTTCTATCTTACTTTTCTTTCACCTTGGAAACTAAAGATGGTTCTGAACTACTCTGAACCCATACACCACCCTCCTCTGTATCGACTAAGCGAACACCTAGTCTAGCAAGCTGATGGACTTCCCGAGCTAACTTTTTCTTACTGTCCTCAACATAAGAAACACTACCCATAGACAGTCTACCGAGAGCATCGGCCACTACATTGGCCTTGCCCGGATGATAAAGGACACTCTTGTCGTAATCTTTCAAGAGCTCTAACCACCTTCTCTGGCGGAGGTTACGATCTTTTTAAGAGAATACATACTGAAGGATCTTTTGGTCTGTGAACACATCTAATGAACACCATATATATAATGCCTCTAAATTTTTAAGGCAAATACTACGGCTACTAACTCAAGATCATGAGTTGGATAATTTTTCTCACGGGGTGTAAGCTGTTTGGAGGCGTAGCCTATGACCTTACCATGCTGCATGAGGACACAATGCATCACAATATACTATGAACCCATCTGAACCATCTGGAAGAGCTAGGACTGGAGCTGAGGAGAGTCGTCTTCAGCTCCTGAAAACTCCTCTCGCAAAGATCTGACCACTGAAACTTGACCTTCTTCTGAGTCAATCCGGACATAGGAGATGCAATAGAAGAAAATCCATTAACAAACCATCTGTAATAGCCAGCTAAATTCAAGAAACTCCTGATCTCTGATGGAGATATAGGGCGAGGCCAGTTTCTTACCGCTTCAGTCTTTTAAGGATCAACCCTAATGACATCACCAGAAATGATATGACTAAGAAATGCTACTGACCTTAGACAAAACTCGCACATACTAAATTTGGCGAATAGCTGATGATCTCTAAGAGTCTGAAGTATAATTCTGAGATGGTCTACATGATCATGCTCATTGCAGAAATAGACCAGAATATTATCTATGAAGACTATGAAGAACATGTCCAAGTACTGCTTGAACATCGGGTTCATCAAGTCCATAAAAGTTGTTGGGGCATTAGAAAGACCAAAGGACATGACTAAGAATTTGAAGTGACCATACAAAGTTTGAAAAAATATTTTCGGAATATCACATTCTTTGACTCTGAGCTGATAATAGCCTGATCTGAGGTCTACCCTTCCACTCTAGGACGGGTTCATTCGAAAACTAAAATTAGAATATTCTATTTCTGCAGTCGACTGTGGAATAGCAAGAATGAAGCCAATCCATGTCGAGAATGACATCAAAATCATTCATCTCTAATTTGACTAAGTATCCTATGGTGACTTTCTAAAATATCATAATCGGCAGTTCCTGTATATCCACCGGGCTATGGTGGTTTTATCTACTGCGGTAGATACTGAAAAGGGCTCTACTATAATTTTGGGACTAACTTCAAAATCAACTGTTATATAGAGAGTAACAAAAGACAAGGAAGCTCCTGGATCTAGCAAAGCGTAAACATGTATATGAAAGATCTGTAACATACCAGTAACCATAACAAGAGAAATTTCCTAATCTTTCCAGGACTGGAGAGTATAAAATCGATTTGGGTGTTGCCCACTAGTAGCACTGAAGGTGGCACCCTGCTGATTTGGCGATCGGACTAGGCTGAGAAATGATTCTGCTGACCCTAATAACCCGACTAGGAACAATCTCTGACTCTGTGGCCTGACTTGCCACATCTAAAACAAATATCACTGCCATCTCTGCAAGTACCCTTGTGGTTCTTACCATAAGTCTGACAAAGGGGATTAGTTCCAGCATTGCTGACACTGTCATGAGACTTAGAGCCTGGCGCCCTATATCTATTACCATCCCTGAACTTAGGAGATGGAGTACTAGCTAAAGAAGGAGCTGGAACGGATGACTTAGGATGGAACTGAGAACAGTTTCCTCCCTCTGACTTTGCTCTCTTATTCTACTTCTTCCTCATCTTAATCTTTTGCTCTTCTATCTGTTAAGCATGGGTCATAATCCTGGTTGTGTTTATGTCACTATTCAACATCACAGACCTACACTCATTGACCATACTATCATTCACCCTAGAGACAAACTTACTCATCTTAGCCTTGCTATCTACAACCACATGAGGAGCATATCTGGCTAATTGAGTAAACTTAAGAGAATACTTTTTCATTGTCATGTTGCCTTGCCTGAGGTTGATAAATTCTAATACCTTAGCTTATCTCAGCTCTAGGGAAAAGAATCTCTCTAAGAATGCGGTGACAAACTCCTCCCACTCTATAGGTCCTGCATCAACTGACCTTTCTGACTTCTACTGCTTGTACCAAGTGTTAGAAACATCCTGTAACAAATATGCAGCTAGCTCTGCACTCTCACTAGAAGTAACCTCCATGATATCCGTAACCTTCTGAACCTGTTCAAGGAATTCCTGAGGGTCCTCATCTGACTTAGACCTGAGAAAGGATAGAGGATTCATTCGATTAAAGTCCCAAATCCTAGTTGCAGCTGAATTGGCCACTGGGTTGGATGGAATGACAGTTGGTCGTTCATTCTGAGCAGCGACTGACTGAGAAAAGATTAGTAAATGCAGCTCTAAACTCTGCATGAGAAATATGTTCGCCCAAGGGATCTTCGGGCTGAGGGGCTGGCTGATTCTCATTTCTTCTTTTGGGAGGCATGTTCTATAGAAGAAAGGGAGAAATAGATCAGACTGAGAGGTTAAATAAAGATTATGCTCACTGGCACGATGTGAATACTGAAAAAAGGTAAACTGTTCCTAAAATATTTTATAGCCTCCTAAATATAAATGTGGCGTGTAACACACCCATGTACAAGACTCTACTAGATGTGGCTTTCAGACTTCCTAGGACACTATTGAATCTTAGGCTCTGATACCAAGTTTTTAACACCTCAAATCTGGTACTCGAAATGCTACATGGTGCTCATGACCCCGAAGGACCACAAGCTAACCCATGACTGATATTTGTACCTGAACACTACATAATATACTGTATAAATACGGAAATAAAGGTTGTAAGGCCATAAATTTCAAAAATGATAAAATAATCTCTGAATGATATGGTATCACAATACCAAAATAGCTAAAATAATTGTTTGAACATACTAGTCCGAAAGCCTCTAAACTGTCTAAATAAGGAGTTGATGGGATATGTCCCCAACTAACTCCAACTACTGAAATAAATTAATTAATGAGACTCTCTTTTATAAATCCTCGATACAAAGTTCTTCTCCTTTGAAATATATTTATTCAGATGTTTGGGGTGCTGCACCAGAAGTTTCTATGGATGGTTTTCAATATTATTAATATTTGTGGATCATTATACGAAATATATCTGGTTGTTTCCTCTAAAAAGAAAATCTAATGTTTCGATTGTGTTTTTAAAATTCAAATGAATTGTTGAGAAATTATTTTAAAGGCCCATAATATGCTTTTACTCTGACAATGGTGGAGAATTTCTTCATCTCCATTCATTCTTTGAAGAGAATGGGATATCTCATTTTCTCACTCCTCCCTACACACCTGAACACAATGTCACTACCGAGCGTCATCATCGCCATGTTGTGGAGACATATATCACATTATTACACAATTTCAATCTTCCTCTAAAGTTTTGGTCTTATGTTTTCACTACTGCTGCCTACTTAATCAACAGGTTGCCCACCTAAACTTTAAATGGTGATTCACCTTATTTCAGATTATATGGTACTCCAGCAAACTATAACAAACTCTGAGTCTTTGGTTGTTTATGTTATCCACGGTTGCATCTTTATAATCAGAATAAATTACAGCCCCGCTCTACTCCTTGTCTTTTCTTAGGCTATTCACAAAATCAGAGTTCTTATAAGTGTTATGATTCTGTAAAGTCTTATCTTTATTTATCTCATCATGTTGATTTTATGGAACACTCTTTTCCTTACATGTCTCTTGAACTAACAGAAAGTAGGCCACAAAATAACACTATTGACTCTTGGGTTCCAACCACTTTATAAGTCTTCTTGCACATGACCAACCTTCATCTATCACCGCTACTACACTGACCCTTGGTCCTACATATTCCAGCGGTGCGCCTGGTAATGCTTTTTTATCAAATGAGATTGCGAGTTCATCCAATATTTACCAATCAGGTATGTATCTTTCTCTTTCGTAATCCTCTGTTAGTTCCACCTCTTTACCTTCTTCTGAACCCTCTTTACCTAATAACACCAATGTGTCAGATCAAAATATAATCATTTAACTCTCTCATCCCATGACTACTCAGTCAAAGAATAACATTCATAACCCCATTTAGAAATTATGCCTAAGTGTTACTGCTCATGATGCTCGTAATGTTAATGTATCCCCGGACCCACCAATAACCAAACCATCTCCAGCAACCAAAACCTCTACCAAGATAATACAACCTTCTTCCTTACCTAGGCAGATAGAACCTTGTACTTTTTGTCAAGCTTTAAAAGATCCAAATTGGTATGCTGATATGAACACAGAGGTTTAATTTCAGTATTACAAAGTCAAGGCACTTGGTCTCTTGTGCCATTTGTTCCTCATGCCAAACCAGTGGATTGCAAATGGGTATTTTGTATTAAGTATAATTCGGATGACAACGTTGAATGTTATAAAGCTTAGTTGGTTGCTAAAGGTTATCTTCAATGACCTGGTGTGGATTATTTTGAGACATACTCTCTGTTTCTAAACATACTACAGTGAGGGTTGTTCTTTCTCTTGCGGTTACTAAGATTGGCCACTTTGGATGTCAATAATGCATTTCTCCATGGGTATCTATCTGAGGAAGTTTACATATTTCAACCACCTGGATTTGTCAATGAAAAGTTTCCTAATCATATTTTTTGATTAGATAAGGCTATCTATGGCTTGAAACAGGCTACTCCACGTGCCTGGTATGATGAACTGAAAGCTTATCTTGAGTCTCTTATGATGAACTGAAAGCTTATCTTGTGTCTCTTATATTTCATCACTCTCAGTGTGATCATTGTCTCTTCATCTATGCAAAACTTGGAGTCATTATCTATCTTGTTGTTTATGTTGACGATCTCATAATTACTGGTAATTAGTCACACCATGTTGAAGAATTTATCAAACAGCTTGGTACTTGATTCTCTATAAAAGATCTTGGCAATCTTAATTTTTTCTTGGGTGTTGAAGTCATTCAGTCACCTGTTGGTCTATTTCTTAACCAACAGAAATATTTATGTGAACTACTTGAAAGGAAAAACATGGAAATGCAAAACCAGTGTGAACAACTACGGCTTGTGGTTCATGCCCAGGTTCTAAAGATGGTTCTCCTCTTGAAGATCCCACATAATATAGGACTGTAGTTGGAAGCTTGCAGTACTTGCAGTTTACTCGCCCAGATGTTGCCTTTATAGTCAACAAGATGTCTCAGTTTGTAAGCTGTCCCACGATAACTCATTGGACCATGGTAAAACGTGTCTTGTGCTATCTAGTTGGGACTTTAGATCGTGGTTTATTTATTCAAAAAGACTCTCCTCTCTTGCTTCATGCATTTTTCGACTCTGATTGGGCTGGTGATTGTGATGATCAATCGTCTACTACAGGCTATGTTGTGTTTCTTGGCAGTCCCCAGTCTCATGGAGTTCTAAGAAACAATAAGTTGTAGCTCGCTCTTCAACAAAGGCAGAATACAGGCCATTGCCTCTATCATTGCTGAACTTTATTGGGTGCGTAACCTTTTCTAGGAGTTATCACTTACTCCCACTCAGCCACCGGTCATCTACTGCTACAATCTTGGTGCTACATATGTCTGTGCTAACCCTGTGTTCCACTCTCGCAAGAAGCACCTTGAACTTGACTATCATTTTGTCCGTAAATTAGTCCAGCAAGGTCTCCTTCGGGTTTCACATGTTTCATCGAAGGACCAACTAGCTGATATGCTCACAAAATCTCCTCTCAGCAGTTCTTTTGAGTTGTTACATTTCAAGATTGGTGTCTCTAATCGACCTACCATCTTGCGAGGGCATATTAGAGATATATCCTAGAGAGATTGTGAATGATTTTTCCCCTTTATTTACATATTTAGTTTTTCATTGTTTAGCATATTCATAACTGTAAAGATGCTCATTTATGCTGATTGATTGTACAAATCTCTTTCCTGATCCTTATGGATCCACCCTCCTGTATAAATACCTTACTCAATATTAATAAAAATAACAATTTCTTCTGTAAATTGCTATATATATATATATATATATATATATATATATATATATAT
>NC_061111.1:38196474-38298510 GCF_002878395.1 Capsicum annuum | reverse complement strand
TATATATATATATATATATATATATATATATATATATATATTCTACTATGCTTGAATCATTTTACATTTGAACCATATATACCCTTATACTATTTTTTCCTTTGCTTTTCATGTAAAATAAAAACAATTTTTGGCGAAGCGACAAAAGACCATATTAACATCTTAACGTATCACTATATAAGATATTACTTGTCCGTCACTTCATTTTTATTTAATATGTGAGTGTATGTATAACTACTATAGAAAATAATCAAAATATGTCAAGTCATACAAGTAACTAATTTCAAAGTTATCTAGTTAGCTATGGCCATCGAGTTAATTAATCAACGTTTCGTGCTTGTTTTAACAAAATTTGAACTAGTAAATTATTATTGCCCTCTGTCAAGATCTCAGTGTTGTTATTTAACGACGACTTTGTCGAAAATCATTGAGAAAGTAGTTGATATGCCTTTTTCAAGGAGACCATCTAGAAGATCCAAGAAATAAACCCTAGAAACAAGTCTCACACTATACATTTTTAATTACTCCCTTGGTTTTCTTTTACTTGAGTCTTATATTAACAATAAATGTTTTAATTTACTTATACATTTTTACAAAAGTAAGAGAGTTTTATTACTTCTTTCCACACTATCATTATAGCAATTAAATAGCTACTCCTTTAGTTTGCTTTTACTTGTCACATTTTGACTTGCACACCCATTAGAAAAAATAATGGTCAAACACATCGCCGGCCCCTTGAACTTGACACGAACTTTCACTTGACACCTAAAGTGGACATTGTTCATTTTAAGCACCTCAACTAGTGTCTCAATGTGTCATTTAGTAAAATTTAGAGTTCCAAAACATCACCAATAATGTTAATTTAGTAAAATACATCCCTAATTAAAATTTTCCTAAGAGCTATGTAGTCAACAAGCACTAAGTAAATGAAATGATGAGAGTTAATTTAAAGTTCTAAAGCATCATTAATAAGGACAGTTTACTAAGATACACCTCTAATTAATATTATGCAAAGTCAGGCCAAGTAAAAGTTGAAACGAAACGGAGGGAATACTTGTCAAACATTTCACCGTGTTGAAATTGCAGATTTTGTGTTGTGACTTATGATTGAGAAGGGTAATTGGAGGTTAAGTGGTGAAGGATAATGGTAAACCATGATCGCAAAGAAGGAAACAGGAAGTTTAGAGGGAGAAGTTTCACCGCAATGCTCAACAGGATTGTGCTCCATGATCCCAAACAACATTTTTGGCAAACTCGTAGGGGTGATCCAAGGTGTAGAATCGAACGTCAATCTTTAAGATAGTAATTTTATGTTACCCTAGGATGAACATACTTGATTTTGGTGAGATTTTAACCATGAAACTATGAGATTTGAAATTTGAACACCTAAATAATAAAAAAAGATACTGATCTAGTTTCTTAATTAGGTAAATTAGGGATTCGACTTAGCAATTGAAGTCAAAATTAAGACTAAATTATTATCTATATAATATAATTAAAAGTGTGAAGACCCTTAAAAAAGTGAATTGAATTTTTTACCCTTCATTAAAAGACTCTATAATAAATAAAATCATTTTTTCATATTTTTTTCATATAATAATTTCTCTAAATAATTATTTTTCGCTGAAAAATATATTTTTCCTCCTATTTGGCCTATGAAACGCTATTTTGTCCAAAAAAATTTCAAAATTCGTCGAAATACTCCACATATATGGAAAAATGTTATGAAATATAAAGAAAGAACAAGAAGAATAAATAGAGAGAGAAGAGGGAGACTTCTTTATTTCTCTTGATGGATGAGAGATCGTAAGATTGAGAATACAATGAACAAAACTCCTCTATTTAAAGGGAAAATTACTCCTAGTCTGAGTAAAAGACAGATACTTCAAATCCTAATAGATATAAAAGTAGATCTTGATAAATGTTAATAGACATTCACTATAATGTAAATACATTCATAACACTCCCTCTTGAATGTCTAATTAGTAGATAATGTGCCTCGTTAAAACCTTACCAGAAAAAACCCAGTAGAAAAAAAATCTAGTGAAGAAAAAGAGTACACATCTCTAACAATACGCGTATAGGCTGCCTCATTAAAAATCTTATAAGGAAAATCCAGTGGGACAAAACCTCGTAAGAGAAAAAGAGTACAGCGCATATTAACTCCCCTAATGAGATCATTCTTGAACCTTTCCATCCCGATCTTGTGCACCATCTTGAGGAGACTTGGTGAATAAATCAGCCACATTGTCACTTGAACGAATTTGTTGTACGTTAATATCACCATTCTTTTGTAGCTCATGTATGTAGAAAAACTTTGATGAAGTGTGCTTCGTTCTATCTCCTTTTATGAATCCTCCATTAAGATGTGTTATGCATGCAGCATTATCTCTGTATAATACTGTAGGTACATTGTCACATTTTAAACCACATTTTTCTCAAATGAGATGTATCATGGACCTTAACCATATACATTCTCAGCTTGCTTCATGAATAGCTATTATCTCAGCATGGATCAATGAAATGGCTACAATAGACTGCTTTGTATATCTCTAAGATATGGCAGTATCCCCACATGTGAACACATAACTTATTTGAGATCGAGCTTTATACGGGTCAGATAAGTACCCAGTATCAGCATAACCAACAAGATTAAGACTGCAGGCTTTCAAATAAAATCATGCATTTGACCTCATTTCGATGTCTCCTAATAGGAGCAGAACTATATCTTGCTAATAAACTAACTGAAAAGGCTATATCAGGTCTTGTAGTATTTGCAAGATACATTAGTACACCAATTGAACTAAGATATGGTACTTCAGGATCAATTCAATTCGGTATGTTTCGCATTTCAGCAAATAATCTTATTGCTTTTGAAAACTCTCCAAGAGTTTTAATGATTTTCAAGCTATAAGATTATACAATAGAAAGATTCTAAATAAGTTTCCAAGAAACTTTTATATGCTTCAAACATTTTGAATCCTTAGAAAGTTTCATATAAATTTTGTCAAGTGACAATATTCAATATGTCATATATGACATCTTCAAGTGTATGGACTGCAAATCAAATAAGTTTTACACTTACCAAGATGCATCTTGCCATGTCACTTGATAAATGTTTCTACTTCAGTATGCTTAAATAAACGTAGAATTCAGATCCTCTAATCTTTTACAATATTGCGCCAATATCATATCAAAGATATCATTAATGATATATCATTTTGTATCAGTTCATAATGTGACATAACATTTTGAGATCTCATGACTTCATTATTTTCAGGTACCTGAACCTTTCATAAGGTATTATGAAGTGCTATGTCGTATACTCTTCAAAAGCATATTGCCTTCTTATTATGATTATTTGCTCCTTATCCTTTTCAAGAATTATTTTATTTGGAATCGATTAGTCTACCACGCTTCACGCATGCATAGACTTTATCCTTTAGGAACACAAAATAGGAGCATTTGCAGCTTTAATATGAGATGCTTTCAGCATTTGACTTGAATTATCTTTTGAATGAGGATCTGATGATAATTCCTAAAATATTTCATAGTTGAACATAATCTCCCCCTTATGTTAGGAAAACTAACATACATCCTCCATTTTCTTTAAGGATTTCATCTTTGTGCATCTGAGTATATTCATTAATCGTATACCGCACATCAAAATTATTAGATGGAATAGTTGGTTCCTGAACTTAAATCAATTAAGAGGGAAGAAATAATCAAAATTTATTGGTCTAATGCATACAAGTGTTATTGTATGCAACGTATCATATTTCAGACCAACACATGAAGCTTTGTTCTCATTAGTAATGGTTTAGCTATTTATCGAAGGCATTCAATGCTAAACCATCATCATCAAGACGAATTGTCTTTATTACATAATCTGAAATGCTATTAACTCAATTTTATTGAGCAACCAACATTTATGAATGTCAAACGGCAGGTTTACAATAAATGTACATGTGATCATCTTATATCGATGCATCTTAATAGATCACATGACAGTTGAACGGATCCATATTCACCTTTTATACTTTTTAGATTTAAGAAATTCAATTCCAACATTAGTTGGTCCAACCAACTTATCATGAGAACAAGAGACATAAATAATTCTCGAAGAATTTTCTAGTTCTTCAATACATGTCTAATACTCAATATGCACATCTTTGAGATATCACAATCGTTCATATCAATTTATGAACTTTTATTCTAGTAAACTCCAAGTTTACCATGACATGTACTTTTTTCTTTAGTAAATTTCAGATTTACTATTACATGAATAAATTTCTGATTTACTACTTTAGAAGTAAATTTTAAAATAACTTTTCTCAGTTATTCCTTCTCATTCGGAGGTGAGTTGTGATACCATCACAATCAAGTGCACGTTTGCATTAATAAGGTTCTCATTCCTCAGGAATGGAATATAATTGCGCCTTAAGCCTATCAAATTATGATAGCTTATAACCTCTTCTATGATATTGTTACTTCAGGAGCAAATCGAGGCATAAATATGATAGAGAGAATTTTTCTATATTGCTACCACACTAACTTCAAGAATGGAGCATATTGTCATCTTTCAGACTTATCATATATTGCTACCACATTGTAATACCCCAAAAGTTCAGACATTTTTAGGATCATGTTTCGAACTCATGAGTAATAAATTTTAGTGCTTTGGTAGTTCTATGATCAAGGTTGATGCATATTAAGGCCTCAAAAGTGTCCTAGCTAATAGACGAATCAAAATAATTCCTTGCCGATTGAATTCTTGAGAAGGCTATTGGTATAGTCAAATTCAAACAATCATATCTATTGTTATACTATGAATCTCTGAGTTCATAACCCACCAACAGATATATAATTGAATTAGTTTTCCAATGATATCAATTTCACCTAAATCCAATATCGGATCAAGGAGTTATGCCTATTTTACTCTGGCATGTCAGGCTGGAAAACTGAGTGACGACATTTGTGATAAGCCGACACGCCCGTGATGGCCTATCACAGATGTCGTCAGCCCTGGGCAGATTTTCACCCTCAGTGATGACATTTTGTGACAAGCCGTCATGCCCGTGATGGCCTATCACCAATGTCGTCAACCTTAACTAGAAAACCAAGATTTCACCTTTTTGTGATGATAATTCGTGACGACCTATCACCAGTATGACGGCTTGTCACGAATGTCGTCAGCTATTTTTCTCAGAAATTGAGGGATGTTTTAGTAAGGGTATTTTGGTTTTTTTCTTCACTTCCCACAACTTATAACCCTCAAGGAGCGTATTATCTTTCATTCTCTTTAGTTAAACAATTCAAAAAGCTCTCTCATACACTCTCAACCACAAAATTAGGGTTTTCTTTCAAGATCATCTCCTCAAGAGCAAGCCTAGGGAATTCTTTAAGAACCTTCAGAAACATTAGATCTCTTTCAAGATTCAATCACTAAGGTATGCATAGTGTTCATCCACGGGTCCCTTTCATCCATGGAGCTCAAGAATTATATTTTAAATTATAAATTGTGATTTTCTTGTCGTGTTATGACTATATTCATGTTGATGATTGTTGTTTGGATTCAAGGTTGTATCTTAATGTGTTTTCATGAAGCATGTGAATAGGTTAGTTGAAACCCATAAATTTTGGATGGATTAAAATGGTCGAATTGATAAATATACCTATGCCTTAAAAGACTGCATGCAAGGAGTTTGATAAAATGCCTAAGGAACTAAAAATCATGCAATATAGCTAAATTGGGAATAAGTGAAGAATTCATGATATGCCCCTATGTTCCAATGATTTTCATATTGATATTATTTCTTATAAATGTTGTTGGGATGTTCATGAACTAGTCTTATGAGATTATGCCATGCTTACTTGAAAATCCTACTTATGTACAAAATGTATGATATCCATGCACTTCATAGAGTTCCCCAAGTTATGATATTATGGGTTGTTGATGTTGGTCACGTACTCAAGTCAGTCATGTGCGTCAGTTTCCTTTAGTCGAGTCCTGGGGGTACTTGTACCCGAAAAATATAGTTGTGTGCCTAGAGCCTTTTCATGTTTCACGATCTCCGAAATCAAGCCATGAATCAATAGAAATCAGTCAGTCATGTGACTTAGGAAAACCTCATGATCTCAGTCAGTTATCAGATATCATAAGTATTCCGTCAGTTAACAGAATTCAGTAAGTTCAGTCCACGTACAGTCAGTTACTCATGTTTAGTCTCTTCAGATGGGAGTAGAAGTTAACATCGAGCTAACCCAAAGATGAGAACGCACCTGTTATATGAGGGTGTGATTCTTAGCAGTCATCCTTACGTTCTATAACTATGTAGCCAGCATAGGTTGAGACATCGCAGCTTTTTATATGAGGGTAGATGAGGTGGCTTAACCTGTTATATGTGGGTTCCCACCGTTCTAACTAGAGTTACTTTTTATATGAGGGTTGTTCACACATTGTTCTTACCAGTGGCGCGATATTGACACCCTTCCAGTCAAGGAAAAGATTGGACCTCGGCTTAGCCATAATGGCATATATAAGGCATGTCGGTTAAATAACTACCTCCCACAATTTCAGCATCAGTCTCAGTAAAAGAACTCAGATAGTTCTTCAAATTTTAGTATATCAGGACTGTCAGATACATCAATTTAATTATAGTACGGAACTCAGATAGTTCCATCAGATTTAGGACTGTTAGATACAGTCACCCATGTTATCAGAACTATAGTACCAGTCATGATTAGTTATCAGTAAACCATGTATTAGCATACAGATTTAGCTATCATGCATTCACGATCTCAGTTATTATGCATACATGTTTGCACTCTCACGTTCATATCAGTCAGCCAGTTAGCATTGCTCATACATGTAAACCCTTTTGCATTTAGGCTACCTCACTCATATACTCAGTACATCCCCACGTACTGACGCATTTACGCTATGGTACTTTTTTTTATGTTACACCATAGGTCCAGAGACACAATCTCCAGATCCACAGTAGCAGTAGCATTCCAGTATACAGAGTTGTAGTGAGTCCTCTTCATTCGAGGACGATATGATTTAATTCACTTATTATCTCAGTTAGCTTTCAGTTTTACGAAGTTAGTTCGAGACATGTTCCTTTATCTCCTTATTCAGACAGTACTTAGAGGCTTTTAGATTTAGTTCAAATTTGTATTTAGTTTTGATTCAGATTCAATTGCTTTGGGTATTCGTTACCCCACATGGATGTTATGTTTTGACAAATTCTTTATTCAGTTGACCCTTGTGGCCTATTATTCATGTTTTCCACATTCTTCATGTATATTATGCAGTATACAGGTAAAGATATCAGTCATAGGTTAGCTTATGGTCCTTCAGGGTCATAGGCACCGTGTAGCATTTCGATTCAGAAAATCAAGGTGTTACAAACTTGGTATCAGAGCCTAAGATTCAATAGAGTCTTAGAAAGTCTGAAAGTTGTATCTAGTAGGGTCTTGTACATGGGTGTGTTATGCGCCACATTTATGTGCAGGAGGCTATGAGATGTTTTAGGAATAGTTTCCTTTCTTTCAGTATTCATGTCATACTAGTGAGCATAATCACAAGTTAAACTCTCAGTCTAATCTATTCTTCTCTTATTTCAGAATATATCTCCAAAGAAAATAAACCAATCAGCTCCTCATCCCGAAGATCCTTTGGGCGAACATGTTTTTCATGCGGATTTAGGGTCGTATTCACCACACTTGCTCAGTCTGTGACTGCCCAGAATGAACGACCACCAGTTATTCCAACCAATCCGGTGGTCAACTCAGTCGCAGATAGGATTCGGGACTTCACCCAAAGGAACCCTCCATCTTTCTTCGGGTCTAAGTCTATGAAAACCCTCAGGAATTTATTGACCAAGTCCAGAAGGTCATTGACATCATGGGTGTTACTTCTGTTGAGAGTGCTGAGTTAGCCGCATACCAGTTGCAAGATGTGGCTCATACTTGGTACAAACAGTGGAAGTTTGAGAGGGTAGAGGATGCAGGTCCTATTGAGTGGGAGAAATTTATCACAGCTTTCTTAGATAGATTCTTTCCCCAAGAGCTGAGGGAGGTCAAAGTCCTTGAGTTCATCAACCTCAGACAGGGAAATATGATGGTTAAGGAGTATTCTCTCAGATTTACTCAGTAAGCCAGATATTCCCCTCATGTGGTTGCAGAAAGTAGGGCTAAGATGAGCAAGTTCGTGTCAGGGGTGAATGATAGCGTGGGAAATGAGTGTAAGTATGGAATGCTGAACAGTGATATGACTTTAGCCAGACTCATGAACCATGCCCAGAAAATAGAAGAGCAGAAGGTTAAGACTAGGGAGAGGCAGAACAAGAGAGCAAGATCAGGCAGTTTTAATTTTGCTTAACCCAAATCAGAGGGAGAAAACCATTTGCAGTTTTGTCCTAAGTCAGCAGTTTCAGCCCCTTCCTCCGCCAGTACCCCAGTGCCGAAATTTAGAGACGGCAACAGAGATAGAGCACCAGGCTCTAAATCTCAGGACAATGTTAGCAATGCCCACACTTATCCTCTGTGTCAGACTTGCGGCAAGCACCATCAGGGTATGTGTAGAGCAGGTAGTGGAATTTTTTTCGGTTGTGGTAAGTCAGGCCACAGAGTTAGAAATTATACTCAGCCAGGTCCTCAAGGTCAGCAGAATTGTTCCATGGCTCAGTTCGGGCGCCCGAACCAGCATGGTGCCGCTTCCAGTGTACTAGTGGACAACGCCCAAACAGACTCTATGCTCTTCAGACCCGACAGGATTAGGCAAATTCTCGTGATGTCGTTACTGGTACGTTACAGATTTTCTATATTCATGTTTATGCTTTGCTAGACCCAGGTGCATCCTTGTCTTTTGTTACTCCATACATAGCAGGCAATTTTAGAATCAGTCCTAAAATTTTAGCAGAGCCCTTTTCAGTCTCTATCCCAATAGGTAAAACCATTATAGCTCGGCGGGTATACAGGAAGTTCCCGATTATGATATTTCAGAGATCCACGTCAGCAGATTTAGTCAAATTAAAGATGACTAATTTTGATATCATTCTCAGCATGGATTGGCTTCATTCCTGCTATGCCACAGTCAACTGCAAAAATAGGATAGTTGAGTTTCAATTCTCAAATGAACCTATCTTAGAGTAGAGGGGTAGTACTTCATCATTCAGGGGTCATCTTGTTTCCTATCTTCGGGCAAGGAAAATGATTTCTAAGGGGTGCGTGTATTATCCCATGCATGTTAAGGATTCCAGTTCCAAATCTCCTAGCTTGGAATCAGTCCCAGTGGTTAATGAATATTCAGATGTCTTTCCTAAAGACCTTCCAGGGATTCCTCCCGAAAGGGAAATAGACTTCGACATTGATCTACTTCCAGACATTTAGCCTATTTCTATTCCGCTATACAAAATGGCACCAGCAGAACTCAAGGAACTAAAAGATCAGTTGAAGGATCTCTTAGATAAGGGATTCATCAGGCCCAGTGTATCCCCATGGGGTGCACCAGTCTTATTCATGTGCAAGAAAGATAGCTCTCTTAGGATGTGTATTGATTACCGCCAGCTCAACAAAGTTACGGTCAAAAATAGGTATCCACTTCCTAGAATAGATAAACTATTTGACCAACTTCAGGATGCCAGTTATTTTTCCAAGATAGACCTCAGATCAGGCTACCATCGGCTCAGAGTTAGAGAATGTGACATCCCAAAGATAGCTTTCCGAACTTGGTATGGTCACTTCGAATTTTTAGTCATGTCCTTTGGTCTTACCAATGCTCCAGCTGATTTTATAGACTTGATGAACTGTGTGTTCAAGCAGTATTTAGACATGTTCATCATAGTCTTCATAGATTATATCCCGATCTATTCCCGCACAGAGCATGATCATTCAGACCATCTCAGAATTGTTCTTTAGACTCTCAGAGATCATCAGTTATTCGCCAAGTTCAGTAAGTGAGATTTTTGGCTAAGATCAGTATCATTCCTTGGCCATATTATTTCCAGTGATGGTATTAGGGTAGATCCTCAGAAAACTGAAGCGGTAAGAAACTGGATCTCCATCAGATATCAGGAGTTTCTTAGGTTTGGCTGGCTATTACAAATGGTTTGTCGAGGGATTTTCTTCTATTGCGTCTCCCATGTCTAGATTGACTCAGAAGAAGGTCAAGTTTCAGTGGTCAGATTCATACGAGAAGAGTTTTCAGGAATTGAAGACTCGACTTACCTCAGCTCCAGTCTTAGCTCATCCAGATGGTTTAGATAGGTTTGTAGTATATTGTGATGCATCCAGAGTAGGTTTAGGTTGTGTCCTCATATAGCATGGTAAGGTCATAGCCTACACCTCCTGACAGTTAAAGGCCCATAAGAAGAATTATTCTACTCATGATCTTGAGTTAGCAGCTGTGGTATTTTCCTTAAAGATTTGGAGGCATTATTTATACGGAGTTTATGTTGATTTCTTCACAGATCATAAGAGTCTCCAGTTTGTCTTTTCTCAGAAAGATCTCAATCTTTGTCAGAGAAGGTGGTTAGAGCTTTTAAAAGATTATGACATGAGTGTCCTTTACCATCCGGGCAAGGCCAATGTTATGGCCGACACTCTCAATAGATTCTTCATGGGTAGTATTTCTCACGTTGATGATAGAAAGAAGAAGATATCTCAAGAGATCCATCAGCTTACCAGACTAGGCATTCGCTTAGTCGACTTTTCAAAGAGTGGTGTATGTGTTCAGAGTAGTTTAGAGTCATCTCTAGTTTCCGAGGTAAAAGAGAAATAAGACAAGGATCCTAGCCTTGTCAAGCTAAAAGAATCAGTTCAAAATCAGAAAGTAGAGATTTTCTCCCAAGGGGAAGATGGTGTTCTTCGTTGTCGGGGTCATCTGTGTGTTCCAGGTGTAGATGACTTAAGGCAGCGAACTCTTGCAGAAGCGCATGCTGTGCGATATTCTATTCATCCAGGGGCCACTAAGATGTACCGCAACTTGTGGGAGATCTATTGGTGGAGTAGGATGAAGAAAGATATTGCGAAATTTGTGGCTAAGTGCTCTATATATCAGCAGGTTAAGCTAGAGCATCAGAAACCTAGTGGTTCCATGCAGGAGTTCACCATTCCTGCTTGAAAGTGGGAAGAAGTGAACATGGACTTCGTGATGGGTTTGCCTCGCACTCGTCATCAGCATGATTCAGTTTGGGTCATTGTAGATAGAATGATCAAGTCAGCTCATTTTCTTCCAGTTAGTACTTCTTATTCAGCTGAGGATTACGCCAAACTTTATATCAGCGATTTGGTCAGATTACACGGTGTTCCATTATCTATCATCTCAGAAAAAGGTACCCAGTTTACCTCTCACTTTAGGAAAGTATTCTAAAAGGGTCTTGGTACCCAAGTTCATCTCAGTACAGTGTTTCATCCTCAGAAAGATGGTCAAGCAGAAAGGACCATTCAGACTCTTGAAGATATGCTAAGAGCATGTGCAATTGATTTCAAGAATAGTTGGGATAACCACTTGCCTTTGCTTGAATTTGCATACAATAATAGCTACCATTCCGGTATTCAAATGGCTCCATTCGAAGCTATCTATGGTAGGAGATATAGATCTTCAATTGGTTAGTTTGAAGTTAGTGAGGCCTCAGTCATGGGTCCTGACTTATTATTCGACTCCTTAGAGAAGGTTCAGTTGATCAGAGAGAGACTCCGGGCTGTTCAGAGCCGACAGAAGTCTTATGCAGATGTTCGTAGAAAGGATCTCAAATTCGAGGTCAATGATTACATCTATGTTAAGATCTCTCCCATGAAGAGAGTGAATAGGTTCGGCAAGAAAGGGAAACTCAGTCCCCGATATGTTGGTCCCTTCAGGATTCTTAGTCACTTCGGCAAGGTAGCTTATGAACTCGAATTGCCTTTAGATCTAGCCTCAGTTCATCCAGTCTTCCATGTCTCTTTGCTCAAGAAGTGCATAGGTAACCCAGCAGTTGTTGTCCCTGTTCAGAGCATTGATATTCAGAACAGCCTCTGTTATGAAGAGATTTCAATTGAAATCTTAGACTATCAGACTCGTAGATTGAGGAACAAAGAAGTCCCTCTAGTCAAGGTTCTTTAGAGAAATCAGTCTCATGAGGGATCTACTTGGGAAGCAGAAGCAGATATGCATACCAAGTATCCTCACCTTTTCTCCGCCAATTCAGATCAAGCTCAAGGTAATAGTTCTCCTTAAGCTTATTCAGTTTCATGTTCATGCTCCCATCGTAAAACTTGGTACCTATTACCATTGCATACTCAGTCATGAATTTATATATCAGTTCAATTATAATATCATGCAACAGCTATGCATTCTCATCTTGAGAAACTCAGTTTATCATATTACTCAGTTATGCATTCGTGTATCAGTTATCCATGCATCAGATATGCATGAGTTCAGTATATTTATCATGTCAATCATGAGATTAGATTTTAGTTATTCAGGTTCAATCATGTTCAGTTTGTCTTTTATCCCCTCTCAGTTGATTCTCATTCGAGGACGAATGTTCCTAAGGGGGAGATATTGTAATACCCCAAAAGTTCAGACATTTTTAGAATCATTTTTCCAACTCATGAGTAATAAATTTTAGTACTTTGTTATTGCTATGATCAAGGTTGATGCATATTAAGGCCTCAAAAGTGTCCTAGCTAATAGACGAATCAAAACAATTCCTTACCGGTTGGATTCTTGAGAAGGATATTGGTATAGTCAACTTCAAATGTGACTATCTCTTGTTATGCTATGAATATCTAAGCTCATGACCCACCAACAAATATATAATTGAATTATCTTTCCAACGATACCAATTTCACCTAAATCCAATATCGGAGCAAGGAGTTATGTCCATTTTACTTCGGCATGCCAGGCTGGGAAACTGAGTGACGACATTTGTGACAAGCCGTCACGCCCGTGACGGCCTATCACCAATGTCGTCAGCCCTGGGCAAATTTTCACCCCAAGTGACGACATTTTGTGACAAGCCGTCACGCCCGTGACGGTCTATCACTAATGTCGTCAACCTTAACCAGAAAACCAAGATTTTACCTTTTTGTGACGACAATTCATGACGACCTATCACCAGTATGACGGCTTGTCATGAATGTCGTTAGCTATTTGATCCAGAAATTGAGGGATATTTTAGTAAGGGTATTTTAGTCTTTTCCTTTCACTTCCCATGACATATAACCCTCAAGGAGCATATTATCTTCCATTTTCTTTAGTTAAACATCTCAAAAAGTGCTCTCATACACTCTCAACCACAAGATTAGGGTTTTAACTCAAGATCATCTCCTCAAGAGCAAGCCTAAGGAATTCTTCAAAAACCTTCAGAAACATTAGATCTCTTTCAAGATTCAATCACTAAGGTATGTGTAGTGTTCATCCACGGGTCCTTTTCATCCATGGAGCTCAAGAATCATGTTTTAAATTATAAATGGTGATTTCCTTGTCGTGTTATGACTATATTCATATTGATGATTGTTGTTTGGATTCAAGGTTGTATCTTGATGTGTTTTCATGAAGCATGTGAATAGGTTAGTTGAAACCCATAAATTTTGGATGGATTAAGATGATCGAATTGATAAATATACCTATGCCTTAAAAGAGTGCATGCAAGGTGTTTGATAAAATGCCTAAGGAATTAGAAAGCATGCAATATAGCTAAATTGTGACTTAATAAAGGATTCATGATATGCCCCTATGTTCTAATAATTTTCATGTTGATATTGTGCCTTGTAAATGTTGTTGGGATGTTCATGAACTAATCTTATGAGATTATGCCATGCTTACTTGCAAATCCTACTTATGTACAAAATGTGTGATATCCATGCACTTCATGGAATTCCCCAAGTTATGATATTATGGATTGTTGATGTTGGTCACGTACTCAAGTCAGTCATGTGCGTCAGTTTCCTTCCGTCGAGACCTGGGAGTACTTGTATCCGAAAAATATTGTTGTGTGCCTAGAGCCTTGTCATGTTTCACGATCTCCAAAATCAAGCCATGAATCAATAGAAATCAGTCAGTCATGTGACTCAGGAAAACCTCATGATCTCAGTCAGTTATCAGATATCAAAAGTATTCCATCAGTTAATAGAATTCAATAAGTTCAGTCCACATACAGTCAGTTACTCATGTTCAGTCTCTTCATATGGGAGTAGAAGTTAGCATCGAGCGAACCCAAGGATGGGAACGTACCTATTATATGAGGGTGTGATTCTTAGCAGTCATCTTTGCATTCCAGAACTATGTAGCCAGCATAGGTTGAGACATCGCAGCCTGTTATATCAGGGTAGATAAGGTGGCTTAAACTGTTATATAAGGGCTCCCACCGTTCTCGCTAGAGTTACCTGTTATATGAGGGTTGTTCACACATTGTCCTTACCAGTGGCGCGATATTGACATCCTTCCAGTCAGGGCAAAGATTGGACCCCGGCTTAGCCATAATGGCACATATAGGGCATGTCGGTTAAACAACTACCTCCCACAGTTTCAGCATCAATCTCAGTAAAAGAACTCAGATAGTTCTTCAAATTTTAGTATATCAGGATTGTCAGATACAGTCAATTTAATTACAGTACAAAACTCAGATAGTTTCATCAGTTTCAGGACTGTCAGATACAGTCACCCATGTTATCAGAACTATAGTACCAGTCATGATTAGTTATCAGTAAACCATGTATTAGCGTACAGATTTATCTATCATGCATTCATGATCTCAGTTATTATGCATGCATGTTTGCACTCTCACGTTCATATCAGTCAGTCAGTTAGCATTGCTCATGCATGTAAACCCTTTTGCATTTAGCCTACCTCACTCGTATACTCAGTACATCCCTACGTACTGATGCATTTGCGCTATGGTGCTTTCTTTTCATGTTACACCATAGGTCCATAGACACGAGCTCCTGATCCGCAGTAGCAGTAGCATTCCAGTATACAGAGTTGAAGTGAGTCCTCTTCATTCGAGGACGATATGATTTGATTCATTTATTATCTCAGTTAGCTTTCAGTTTTATGGAGTTAGTTGGAGACATGTTCCTTCATCTCCTTATTCAGATAGCACTTAGAGGCTTTCAGATTTATTTTAGATTTGTATTTAGTTTTGATTCAGATTCAGTTGTTTTGGGTATTCGGTACCCCACATAAATGTTATGTTTTGACAGATTCTTTATTCAGTTGAACCTTATGGCCTATTGTTCATGTTTTCTGCATTCTTCATGTATATTATGCAGTGTATAGGCACAGTATCAGTCATGAGTTAGCTTGTGGTCCTTCGGGGTCATAGGCACCGTGTAGCGTTCCGGTTCAGAAAATCTAGGTGTTACACACATTCACTTCTTGGAATGGAGCATATTCAATGGACAAGTTTCATAACTTTTCATCAAAAACACATTATTTTGCTTAGCCATCATAATATCATCAATATAGTGCATTGAGATTCAAACTCAACATCTTACCCATATAAAAGCGTCTTAGGCATAAATCAATGGGACTTGAACCCAACATATCATCATCCCTTTTGATAATATTGTTCTTGAGGAATAAATTTAAAACATAAATGGTTCCAAACCAATTATTTTTCCTCAAATCCAACAATAATTATATTATTAGTAGCAAAAGACAAATAACATAAAAAATTACTAACCTTGAAATTACCTATAGATTTATAATCCCATCTTGTTTAGCAGAGTCTCGTGCTGATAATATGTTATAAAATAATAAAGAACAAGAAGAAGAGTAGAGAGAATAGAGAGTGATTCTTTATTTCTCTTGATGGATGAGAGATCATAAGATTGAGAATACAATGAACAAAACTCCTCTATTTAAAGGGAAAATTTACTCCTAGTCTGAGTAAAAGACAAATACTTCAAATCCTAATAGATATCAAAGTAGATCTTGATAGATGTTGATAGACATTCACTATAATGTAAATACATTTCTAACAAAAAAGAAATACTCCACATATATATATAAAAAAAAAAAAAAAGTATGCAGGTAAGAGTTATTTTTCCACCCTATTTAGCCTATGGGACATGTGATTTTGCCTAAATTTTTTCCAAAATTCGTGGAAGTATTCCTACATCTATAATGTATTAAAAGTGTGAAATCTTTAGAAAAGTGATTTGAACTTTTTGTCCGTCGTTAAAAGACTCTCCTTTAGACAAAACTATCTTTTTGCTATTTTATTCAATTTATTATTTAATTATTTATTATATTAATTAGACTCCTAAAGTATATGAGAATCCTAAAATATATAGAAAGAAAATCAATTAATATTTTCTTTTGTATTGGTCAATTAAAAAATACTCCTAAAATAGGACTATATTAAGGAAATATTTCTATAAATATTGAGATTCACGTTACACTAGAGAAGAAACCAATTTACCTATTGGGAGAATATGATTGATGTTCATCTAACTTGATTCTGTTGCATGTCTAGATTGGTGGATGCTTAATTTTCTATCCCTCAATTTCTTCACTATTTTTGTCAACATAATAGAATTAAATTTGTGTGTGTGCGTATATATATATTCTTTATTTTGGCTCAAGTCTTTCATTAGAATCAAAATTTTCGCTTAGACAAGAATTATTTTCATCAAAATCGAAGCTTTGTGATCACTATTGTATTGTTTTGTTGTAGTTTACAAGTCATAGATAAATATCGATTGATTTTGAGGGATTTCTTATATGAATGTTAAGTTTAATTATATTTTTTTGATTTCTTTATTATCGTATTGTTTTATTTAATTTATAAGTAGTAGATGAATGTCGGTCAGCTTTGAGTAATTTTTTTTTAGATAAAGATCAGATTTAATTGTATTGTCTTAATATCTCCATTAGTTTATTATTTTGTTGTAGTTTACGGGAGGTAGATGAATGTCGATCGGCTTTGAGAATTCTTTTTGATAAAGATTAGGTATCCATCTTTACATATTTAAAAAACATTAAATTTAATTATTGTATTCATCTTTATTATTTAAATAAATTTTCTATTTAGTGTAACGTTTGAACTCATTAAAGTGAAGTGCACGCGCGAGATACACCTAAACTAGTTGAAATAAAATCGTGGACTTCATTAACCCATTCAATAAAAACATAGTCAATATAATCTCATGAGTGGGTAAATCCTTTCATGTATTTATTTTATAATTTGACTGGGTCGATTGAGATTTACTTTAGGGGTTGACCGTGACTTCTCAACTTTTTTTGTATGGAAATGGACCACCTAGCCTAAATTGTGGCGTTGTTCAATATTTTGGATTAGATAGAATTGTTGGAGTATGATATTTAAAATATGCTACGCTGGAGGAATATTCCTGTCACATTTGAGATTAGTGAGATTTTAACCTACAGATTATTTACTTTTTTAAAACATGATTTAAAACCTGCCTAAGTTTTTCAATTCCTTAGTATATTGTGAAGCATCAAGTACTGGGATATGTATTACTATTTAGGGATATCGCTAACATACTTATGTCTTGTTTCAATTAGAACATGAGAAATATTGATATTTAAAAGCACGAACCACACTTTGTATAAATGTGTATGACATTGTAGTATATCAGTTATAGAAATATGTTGGGGCAATTTGACTTGTAATATGTTCACGAAACTTATTCTATGTGATATTCCTCAATGATGTTGTCGCTTGAACTATATGTTGTGTTGCTTTTAATTGAGATTGTCGCGATTCTTGTATTACACTGGTGGTTTAGCAGTCCCACTGACGAAGACCATTTATCAATTTGTGTGTGGCATTCTTGTGCAATAATCATGCTAATCTTCTTTTTATTGTTTCAATTTTATCGGATGTCCCCAAAGAGACCCCACTGGCTAAGACCTGTGATTTGGTTAGCTGTCCCAACAGCTAAGGCTTTATGATTTGGTTTAGTAGAACCATGGATTAGACCCTACGTTTTAATTTGTTTCACTTCCCGATCTGCTAAGGCCTATTGATCTAGTTGGTGCACACACTATGGCCTAAGTCACATATGTATGTTGATCATGATTGAAATTTATATATACAATGGGAAAAGGTATCATTTTCACCTCATACTATACAAGAAAAGTTGAAGTCACACCTAAACTATATAAGTGACCTATTACACACCTTAACTATATAAAAGTGATATTATTATCTCCCCGCGACTCCCATTCTAAGGCGCGTGTGTTACACTTATTTTAGGCGCGTCCAACCTATTAAATAACAAAAGTAAACGGCTAAAAACATTAAGGAAAAAGGCATCATTTTCACCTCAAACTATAATCGAAAAGTTGAATCCACACCTAAACTATATAAGTGACCTATTACACACCTTAATTACAAAAAAGTGATATTTTTTACTCCCTAGATCTGACGTGAAAAATACATAATTATTTAAATAAAAATTGACGCGTTTAAATTAAAAATTAATGTAAAAAAAAATTAAAAAAATTAAAATACTCCTCCCCCAACCCCCAATATCCATCTCCCCACCCCCACCCCCAAACAATCATCTTCTTCATCACCCCCACCCCCAAACCATCATCTTCTTCATCACCCCACCCCGAAACTCCAACCCCAACCCCAAACCATCTTCTTCTTCATCACCCCCACCCCAACCAACACAATTTCTTCATCACCCCACCTCTCAATTCCAACCCCATCACCAAATAACACAATTCATCCTTCACCTTCATCGAATCAATGTCAATTTCACAATGAACAAAATCAAATTGTATTTTATGTTTAAATGGGCAAAACCAAATTTTATAAAAAAAAAAAAAAAGATATAAAATTTTGTAGCAAGAATGTTTTTCAGTGAATTCTCGTCGGAAAAGTCAAATTCATCATCGACTTTCTCCTTTCTGTCTGTTAATTATTAATCCATCCCAAAATGTAGCTTGCTACCATATTAGTTTTTTTTTTTTTACATTATAGCTGAAAAACAAATAGAAAAAGTACGAAATGTGTTGATCATTACCATTTAAAACACAGAGGCCTACAGTCGAGTGGCTATTTTTTGAAACAATAATGGTCATTATAGCTGAGAATTTTTTATTTTTTTTTAAGAAAAGACGATGGGTTACGGATGAACAACAATGTTAGAAGAAACTAATTGTTATAGTAATTTTGTTGGTGGAATAAAGTTTATGGTGGTGAATATAGTGTAATGAAGGTTTTGGACATTGACAACAATGGAGGTTTTAGACATTGAAGAAGAGGGAAAAAAATTAAATTAAAAATAAAAAAAAATTATGAAAATAATAAATTTATTATTTTTTCGGATTATGCTAATGTGGCAGCGCGTGTAAAACACCACACAAGTGGTGTAATGCCTGACAGGGTGTAAAAAGTATCACTTTTTTATAGTTAAGGTGTGTAATAGGTCACTTATATAATTTAGGTGTGAATTCGACTTTTCAACTATAGTTTGGGGTGGAAATGATGCATTTTTCCTTATTTTTCCAGATTATACTGATGTGGTGCTGACGTGGCAGCGCGTGTAAAATACCGCACCACATGCAAGTGATGTAATGTCTGACAGGGTGTAAAAAGTATCACTTTTTTATAGTTAAGATGTGTAATAGGTCACTTACATAGTTTTGGTGTGAATTCGACTTTTCGACTATAGTTTGGGGTGAAAACGATGTCTTTTGATTGCTTTACATAAGATTCATATCATTTAGATTATTTTTTACTTGCTATTTATATATGATTATCTACAGTACTATTGCTACATACATTGCTTATGCATTATTTTCAAGCTTGCTCCAGTATGCAAGACAGATAAGCGAGTCGAGATTATTACTAGGCGTTATGCTCACAAACCTTGCACTTTACCATGCTGATCCAGTAAAAGGTTCTTCTAAGTCCAGTAAAAATATGATGGATTCTATGTTAAAAATATTAAAGGTCAAATTCATAAAATTAAAATTATAAATATACTTTTATCCTATTTGTGTAGTATAAGTTTTCAACAAAAGAGATTTACTTAAGTCCTTGGCTCAATTTAGCTTCGCTATTGGAAGTAGCAGATACTAATAAATATATAGTCGAGATATGCAAAAAAATGCTTGGACACTACTTTACGGCATAATAGATGGAAAAGGAACAAAACTACCGCTGAATTATTGGATTTGGTCTAATTATGTCTTTCGTATATGTATTTTGTTAAAACTACCCTTCCAATTAATTTTCTGCTCCCTTCTGCCTTGAAAACTAAAAGGTTTCTCTTGAATGAATTTATTTTTATAATAGACCTATATATTAAATTTTTAATTTGTATTGCATGAAAATAAAATCCTACCACACCCAAACCTCTTTTCCTTTAGTTAAACCTACCCCATGACCCAATTGCTATTAAAAATCCACTTATCTCCTTAAACCATACGACTGATAATGCCTCCTCATTTAATTAGGGTTTTAAGGTTCTGTGAATTCGATCTCATCTCCCATCTCACAACCCTAAATCATAGTTCTTATCTTCAAATGTCTAATCTTTTTCTGCTTCTCATGACCTAGGTGAGTCTCGAATATTTCATTGTGAAATGATTTCCAACCAATTTACCACTACGAAACTTATAAATGGTGTTCGGGAATTATATAAATGTTATCATTATGAGACTAATCGTTGCCGTTATTGGGAATGGCGTGATAAAAAAAATTTGCCTGATATGCCAATGTTTATCCAAAATAAAAAACATTCATTGAATGTACTTCATCAAGAATGGAACCTGTTGAGAAAGATGATAGATTTTTTGCCTCCAAATACATCTAAAGAGTTTCCTTAGGACTTTGTCATATGTTTTTTCTACGTCACTTAACATCATATGAAAGCCTTTTTTTCCTCTCACCGTACATCTCCATCAATCTCCTTACTAGATGAATGGCTTATGTATTTGAATGCTCTGACATGAATCCACATGGATTCTCAGTGGTATACATGTCTCGATCACCCTCTTCTAAACTTTCATAGTATGGTAAATTAATAGCTTGATATCCCTGTAGGCTTTGCAATTTTAAATATTACCTTTGTTCTCTTACATTGCATTGTACTCTACTCCATTATTTGAGAATTTTTTATACCTCAAGGGGTTGTTTGGTATAGTGTATAAAAATAGTGTAAAATATGATTTATTATTAATGCTTCATTAGTAATGAAAGTAAGTATTAGTTAGCCTGAGATTATTTCTTATCCAATGTTTGATTTAGTGTGTTAAAAATAACTTTCATGACATAGTTTTAAAATAAAAAATTATTTACAAAAATACCCTCCACAAATATAATGAAAATGATGTGAAAAAGGTTTTGAGGGGTTATTATGACTATACACATGCTAATACATACATTAAAGTCTATTGCATTACTAATACCAAGAGCTTTTCATGTACTAGTTATGCTGTATTAAAATCTATTGCATTACTAATACCAAGAGTTTTTCATGTACTAGTTATGCATAGCATAATACAGTGTATAACTAATTAATGCTTGCATTTGTTATACATAAGTTGTAAAAGTGTACTAATAAGATATTAGTAATATACAAATCTAATGCATGCACCATTTTTCTAATACATCCTACCAAACGACTCCTAAAAGTAATGTTAAACAATCCAAATTAGCCACCCTAGCTATACCAGACGAAGCAGTGTTCTTCTGAAATTTCATCGAGATCTCATCCGGCCTGGTCACCCTCTCATTTCCCATCTTACGAATAACTTTCTCAAACTTTATATCCCTATAATATCCAAATCTCGACAACTTTTAGAATGTTTCAAATTCGCCTAGTACAATAATTCTTGCCCCCTATTCGTTCAAGAGTTTATGGAAGTATGTCTACCATCTTCAACTAATGTGTTATTCTTCCATCAATTTTTACCTTTTTCGTTTGTGATGCACTTCACCTAGTCAAGTATCCTTTCCTTCTCTCTCACCTTGTCCTGTAATTCTTCATACAAGTATATTCAAATGCTCATTTTAGCCATTATAACCGCCAACTTTGCTTTCTTCTTCGCCACTTCATACCTCTTCATATTTCGTCTTTGGTCTGGCCAACTCTATATGACAACCCTCTTGGTTTTCATGTTTCTTTAACCACTTCATTTCACACCCAATCTCCTCATCCACCATATTTACCCATCGAGACTTCCAACACCTTTCTAGCTACTTTCCCAACACAATTGATTTTCCTAACATGTTGTTTGGATCCACACTGCTCCCCCAAGCCCTCAGCTTCATCGCCTTCTCCTCCATCTTTTGAGTTTTAGTAGTAGTAAGCCACCTGATTTGATTCGGGGGAGGGGAGGGGTCATGCAAAGCCTTTTTTACTCTTCCTCTTAGTCTCTTAATCCATTGCAGGAGCATATGTTGAATTGTAACATAATCATTCGAAATAATTTTGTATTCCTGATATAGGCTACTCCTTAGTGGAAGGTAATCTAAGAGATGTCCTCAATCAAGATTGATTGTACTTGATGTTAACTAAGGAAAAATTGATTGTAAATGAGAGAGATTTCCTTTTGAGATATTATTGAATGAGATGTTTGTCATGTCACTGTTGAGTAATATTGGTTTGTCACTGAATCAAAGTTATGTTTTGTGTTCAAAGTCTTGATTTTAAATTCTTGATCTCTATTATCCTTAAATATCAAGCACATGAAAGGACATTCAGTATGATATTTATATCTAACTCTAATATTCGATTAGCAACTGTATAAAGTCCTACAACTCTTTAAAACTCATATTCGATTTCCAAATCTGAACACTTGTCCAACTTGGCATTAACTTCTCGTTAGTCCTTTTTAACTTTCTTAAGAGCTCTAACTCTTCCTTGTCATAACCGTACGAGTTAACCTCAAAAGCTTTCTTCTCGTCAGATGAACACAATCAGTTCCAACATCTACTATGACATTACAAATCGACAAAGTTCACATCACATAGTTTAATTTTTTAAATATACTCCACTTGAGGCTTCAACACCCACGTATCAGGCATAGTTCAAGACCAATAAGCCTTCTCAATCATGCTTTAACAAAAGCACATACAAAAGAAATAAGAAAATAAACCCCGCAAAATATTCAAAAAAGGTTATTTGCAATATTTATCATCCTAAAACGTAGACATGAATAAAAGAATAGGATCCACAATCAACCACAAATAAATAAACAAAGCAAAGACTTCGAATATGCTACTGAAATCGACAAAAAAGGAGACCTCATGTCAATAAACAAACCAAAAACACCAACCAACATTAAACCCCTACGTTCAATTTAGACCATAACAATAGAGGAGGGACCATATGCAACTAAAATTTAAGTAAATAAAGACATTAAAATCACTTAAATCATCACAAATTCATCGAAAGAAGTAATACATGAAAGATTCCAAAAAAAAACTAACCACGAAAATAGAAAAAAAAAAAAAAAAGACTTAAGTATATGAAGTGGAAACTTTCAAATCAATACTCTAATTTGAATCCTTCAACTTCAATAGCAGAAATCTCAATATTTGAGTCAGAATTTTAGCCTCCTAAATAGTTGTCCATCACATCACAATAGTAAAAAAAAAAAAAAAAAGGTTTAGTTTGAAATGAAAAGGATCAGTGTTTTGATGAGATGAAATGAACTTTAGGTCATGGAACGAGTATTTTGGGTCGGGGTGGGTACTAAAGGGAAAAAATTTAGGTGAGGTGAATATTCACGTCTCCCAATAAAAATTAGACACTTAATATATAATAAAACCAATTCAAGAGAGGTTCAATAGTTTTAAGAGCATAAGTAAGCTAGCAATTAAATCGAAGAAGGCCATAGATCGAATCTGAGTAAGCTACTTGCACAAGAGTATGACATTTACATATGATTAAAGGTAATAATCTACTCAGTGAAATTTTATAAGTGGTATTAGGATATAATAAAGTCCATGCAGGCCTTATCCATACCTCATAGAAGTGGAGAGATTATTTTCGGAGGATCCTCGACTCGAATACAATAAATCGAAGTAGACATGAAAAGATATAGCAACTAATAAAGAAACAGTAACAACAAATGAAACACCATAAACAACAGATGAACAGAAATCAAAGGCAAGACACTACAAGAATAGTCTACTACTACGACAAACACCATCAAACCTAAACGGATCGAAAAGAAAAACAACACACCATTACATACTAACCTTCTACACTAATTCGCAACTTTCACACCTTCATAGCTAAGATCATGTCCTCGGCAAGCGAAGTTATGTCATATCTTGTCTAATTACCCCTCTTCAATACTTTCTCTGTGAATTCCTACCTCTTCGATCTCAGTATCATACGAATTTATAGTAGATGATTGTGGTCCTTTAGTTAGTCTCATTCATTTATGTGTCTACTCTACTAGATTATATTTTCTCTGAAACTTTTCCCTTTGGATTACAAAAGATCTAAATATGTTAAGCACTTATTGGTAGCTTTGGGGTGTTGAGAGCATAACTTTGTTGTCTTAAACTGTCTGCAAATTTAGGTTGTTGCTATCTATATACATGAATTACACTTCAAATTTGGATAGAGAAACTCTAGGTGGGCTAGGTAGAGAAAAATCTAGCATGGGTGATGAATATCCTTTACAAGTATGATTCTAATTGAGATTAAGTAGTTTATTGTATTTGTTACCAAGAGCTAATTTGGTTAATCTGAACCTTTTGATTAAATTAGTATTATAAGCAGAATCATTGTTGCTCATTATTCTGATTAAATTAATTAATCTTAAACGCTTTTATCTAAATAAATCAAAGATAAATGTACAATCAAAACCAAAACCTTGAATTAGGTAAAAAAGAAAATTAGAAATTATCCCGTTATATATTGTCCCTTTTCTGATTTATCACTACATTGAGGTCTCCTTGTTATGGGATAAGCTGGCTCTACACGTTTCACTGAAACATTGGGAGAGACAAGATGTTAAAAGATAAAAATATTGATAAAAGCACGACTCAACGAGCTTATGCTTGTTTATTCACTTGTTTTTGTGCAAGAGTTCATTAGCAACCACAAAGAGCCAACCCCAAGCATGTATGGGATGCGTGAGCCTGGATTTGATTCTTTTTTACGTTATGGTTGTTAGCCCATATGTTATTGGGCCTTTAGTTTATGGACCTTTAGGTTATTGGCTATGTATATATAGCCTACTTTTGTTTAGTTAATTTCAGGCTTTTTAGATTATATTGTAAACCTTAGCCTTTCTTCCTTTCAATAAAGTTCTATTAACATGGTATCAAAGCTAGTTCGATCCATGTCCTTTGATTTGTTGGTTGAAGATTTTGTAGCAGGCACCTACTGCGCGGATCGAACTCCGAGGTGAGTTCGCTGGGGGGTACGGGGGGCAGCGCGCCCCCGTCCGGGGTTCGGGGCGGAGCCCCGAATTTTTATTTTTTTTGAGGTGCTGCTGTATTCGTTTGCTGTTTTCGTTGGGTTTTTGGTTGGATTGATTTGTTGCTGTCTTCGTTTGCTGTCTGGTATTGTTCGTCTTTCGTTCTTTTGCTTGCTGTCATTGTTGTTCGTTCGGAATTGTTCAACCTAGGGTTTTGCATCTTTTTGTTTTTTGAATTGTTTGTGTGTTGCTGTGTTTACAATGATTGGAAAGGATGATTCTCTCCAGTCCATTAGTACTCAATTAGATGGTAAGAACTATGCCTATTGGAGTTATGTCATGAAGAATTTTCTTCGTGGGAAGAATATGTGGGGTTATATCACTGGAGTAAAACCAAGACCTATCGATGATAAAACTGAAAATTTTGATTTGTTGGTGGACTTATGGGAAACTAATAACTCCAAGATTATCACTTGGATTAACAATTCTGTAACTCAGTCAATTGATATGCAATTGGCTAAGTATGACACAGCAAAGGAGGTCTGGGATCATTTGGAAAGACTGTACACTCAGTCTAATTTTGCTAAGCAGTACCAGTTGGAGTATGATATCCGTGCTCTTCAACAGCATGATCTCAGTATTCAAGATTTTTATGCTGCCATGTCGGATTTGTGGGATCAATTGGCACTTACTGAATCTGCAGAGTTAAAAGGTTTTGGGCCGTACATTGCTAGACGGGAAGAGCAACTCTTGGTTCAGTTTTTGATGGCACTCCGTTCTGACTTTGAGGGCCTACGTGGAACAATCCTTCATCGATCTCCCCTCCCTACTGTTGATTCTGTGGTTCATGAACTGATTGCAGAGGAGACTCGTATCAAGTCTCAAGTGGATAAAGGGTCTAAAGTAACTGCTACTCCTGTCGTGTTTGCTGCTTCAACTGATCAGTCTAGGCCACCCCGTACTCAGACTCGACAATCTCCTAAAGTTGCATTTGATGAGTGTGCATTCTGCAAACAGAAAAATCATTGGAAGGCTCAGTGTCCGTTGTTACTTAACAAGGTCAAACAGCCTCAATCTGGGCAGCAACAGAAATATGGGCAGCAAAAGTCTCCGTCACGCTCCTCTGGTGCTCCTCCGTGGTCATCTCGTCCTCCACAGTTCGCTGCTGCTGCACCATCTGTAGATGTTGAGTCTGTTAGCACTATGCCACCTTCTGCGTTGGATCCCCAGGTTTTCGAACAGTTCAGACAGTTCTTCGTTTCTAATCCTACGGCCATGTCAGCATCTATGTCTCATTCGGGTTCAGTTTCTTCTAGTACCTCAGGTATTCCTTCCTCCTTGTGGATATTGGATTCTGGTGCGTCTCATCACATGTCCCCTCATTTGTCATCGTTTGGTTCTTTGTCACCCATTTCACCAATCTCTGTTATGTCCGCGAGTGCTGTACCTATGTCAGTTGAGGGTGTTGGTTCTGTTACTACCCCTCACATTGTCCTCTCTGATGTTTATTACATTCCCAAACTTGTTTCAAATCTTGTTTCGGTCAGTCAGTTGTGTAAGGCTGGTAATTGGGTGTTTTTTTCTGATTCTGTTTGTGTTATACAGGACCAACACACTCAGAGGGTGATTGGGACCGGCCGTAGGTTGGGGGAACTCTATGTCTTGGAGAATCTCAAAGTGTCTGTAGTTGCTGCCTCTAGCATAGATTTATCTTCTTTTCGTTTGAGTCCTTTGTCTTCTCAGTTTTATCTTTGGCATTCCAGATTAGGACATGTGTCAGTTTCACGTTTACGTTTTTTGGTCTCTAGTGGTGCTTTGGGTCATGTGAACACTAGTGATATTTCAGATTGTAGTGGTTGTAAACTGGCAAAATTTTCTGCCTTACCGTTTAATAAAAGTGTGTCTTATTCTGTTGCTCCTTTTGACATTATTCATTCTGATGTATGGGGACCAGTGCCAGTATCCACTAAGGGTGGATCGACCTATTATGTTTCGTTTATAGATGACTATACTCGTTATACCTGGGTGTATCTTATGAAACGCAGATCTGATTTCTTTGGCATTTACAACAACTTTAGAGCCCTTGTTAAAACACAACATTCAGCTGTGATAAAGTGTTTCAGGTGTGACTTAGGGGGTGAATATACCTCTAATGACTTCACTCAGTTACTTGCCTCTGATGGTACCATACACCAGTCATCTTGTACCGACACTCCTGAGCAGAACGGTCTGGCAGAAAGAAAACATCGTCATATTATTGAGACAGCACGCTCTTTACTTTTGTCTGCAGAGGTTCCTAGTATTTTTTGGGGAGAAGCAGTTCTAACTGCTGTATATGTGATTAATCGTATTCCTACTGCATTGACTTCAGGGATGTCTCCGTTTGAGAAACTATATGGTCACCCGCCGAATTATTCTGCATTACGAGTTTTTGGATGTACTTGCTTTGTTCTTCGTCCTCATGTTAAACGAAATAAGTTAGGGTCAAAATCAGCTATATGTGTGTTTTTGGGGTATGGTATTGGACAAAAAGGCTATCGTTGCTATGATCCTGTAAGTCAGAAATTATATGTTTCACGACATGTCACTTTTTTGGAACATATTCCTTTTTATTCCATTCCAGCTAAAACCCATGATGTGACAAAGTCAGATATTCGGCTTATTGATCCCTTTGGGATTGACATAGAGGTTCCAGTTCCGGATTCATCCATGCCATCTGGTGTGCCACCTGATAGTGCTTCAGCCTCGCCTGTGCCTGAGTCTGCTCCTTCGACTGTTGAGACTGGAGACCCACCACCTCTGAGGAGGTCTACTCGACCTTGTAAGTCCACCAAACTGCCAGATTTTTACTATTCTACATATTCAGCCTCATTTGCTTCCTTTATTGCAAACATACATCATTTGTCTGAACCTGAGTCGTATAGAGAGGCTGTGTCTGATCCTCTTTGGCAGAATGCTATGGCCGAGGAACTTGCTGCTCTTCATCATACACATACATGGGATTTGGTTACTCTCCCACCTGGTAAGCATGCGATTGGTTGTCGATGGGTGTATAAGATAAAAACAAAATCTGATGGGTCTGTTGAGCGATACAAGGCAAGACTTGTGGCAAAAGGGTATTCACAACAATATGGTATGGATTATGAGGAGACTTTTTCCCCCGTAGCAAAGATGACGACTGTTCGCACTATGATTGCTGTTGCATCCGTTCGACAGTGGAAGATATTTCAGATGGATGTCAAGAATGCTTTTCTGAATGGTGATCTCCACGCGGAAGTTTATATGACTCCTCCCCCAGGTATTGACCACCAGCCAGGTGAAGTTTGTCGGCTTCGAAAAGCTTTATATGGTCTCAAACAAGCCCCTCGTGCTTGGTTTGAGAAATTCTCCACTGTTATTACTTCCCTTGGATTTGTCCCGAGTAACCATGATTCAGCATTGTTTGTTAGATGTACAAGTGCAGGGCGAATTCTATTGTCCTTATATGTAGATGATATGATTATTACTGGTGATGATCATAGTGGTATTGAGTTATTGAAGTATGATTTGGCTCATCGATTTGCAATGAAGGACTTGGGCTTGCTGCGTTATTTTCTGGGTATTGAGGTGGCTCAGTCTAAGAAAGGGTATCTTCTTTCTCAGACTAAGTATATATCTGACTTGTTTACACGGGCGCGTCTTTCTGACAACAGGACTGTAGATACTCCCCTTGAAACCAATGCACGTTACTCTCCTAGTGATGGTGTTCCATTATCAGATCCGAGTCTTTATCGGACTATTGTGGGTAGTTTGGTTTATCTTACGGTTACTCGTCCAGATATAGCACATGCAGTTCATGTTGTTAGCCAGTTTGTTACTGCTCCTACTTCTGTGCACTGGGGAGCTGTACTTCGTATTCTAAGGTATCTTCGTGGCACTCAGTTTCAGAATCTCTTGTTTCCCTCGACGTCATCTCTCGAGTTGCGAGCCTATAGTGATGCTGATTGGGATGGAGATCGCAATGATCGTAAATCCACCACTGGTTTTTGTGTGTTTCTTGGAGACTCTTTAATCTCGTGGAAGAGCAAGAAACAAGATGTTGTCTCTAGATCTTCCACGGAGGCTGAGTATCGTGCTATGGCTGTGACTACATGTGAGATTATTTGGTTACGTTGGCTTCTTGCAGATATGGGGGTTCACATTTCTATGCCTACTCCCCTGCATTGTGATAACAAAAGTGCGGTACAAATTGCAAAGAATTCTGTCTTCCATGAGCGTACGAAGCACATTGAGATTGATTGTCACTTCACCCGTCATCATTTACAGCTCGGGACCATATCGCTTCCTTTTGTTCCATCGTCTTTGCAGATTGCTGACCTTTTTACGAAGGCTCAGTCGGCGTCTCGATTTCGTTTTTTGTGTGACAAACTCTCAATGCTTATTGCTGTTGCATTGTGAGTTTGAGGGGGGATGTTAGCCCATATGTTATTGGGCCTTTAGTTTATGGACCTTTAGGTTATTGGCTATGTATATATAGCCTACTTTTGTTTAGTTAGTTTCAGGCTTTTCAGATTATATTGTAAACCTTAGCCTTTCTTCCTTTCAATAAAGTTCTATTAACAATGGTGACTCCTATTCATCATCTTCGTTTCAATCTGAGCGTTTTGGGGGGTATGGTTCTTCTAGTTTTGGAGGATACAGCAATTTTAGATACTAAGCGCGGTAGCCTTCTGGAATAGTTACTGGGAAAAGTTCTCTTTTTACAACTCTTGGAATCCCTTTCTAAGACAGATTCATGTATGTAATTAACTCCTGCTCAAGTTCTATAGAAAAGTTAGTATTGAACTTAGCTTTTTACTGCTTTTTCTAGATAATTGTTATGATCCTATTATAAAAAGTTCCACCTGCTCAATACATTTGAACCCTTTAGACTCGGTTGATCCATGGTGCAACCCTATCTCAATTCCTTGGTGCAACCCCATCTCAACTGAGAAGTGCTCCGATTCTCCTCTCATCATTCTAGCTCGATTCTTGTGCCAATATACTTTTCATCGCCTTAATGCAATTCACTAGCACCCCTCTAACCTCCGTGCATCTCGAAAGGGCTTCCTGGAGAAATTTATCATAGGCTTTTACAAAGTCAATAAACAGCATATGTGAAGGCAAACAACTATATATAAAAAATATGTTTGTTAACCCTTGTAAACGTCACAACTGTAATACCAGTATTAGTTAATTTCAAAATAATTAATGAATTTAAAAAAAAAAATAGGTTAGAGAATCATACAAAGCAAAGCCAACAGTATTGAGAAGTTTGGGACTTTTACAACTTCCTTTTCTTTTTTATAATTTCAAGATAACCATTTCACATTGTTGCAGCCCTAGCCAAAACATCTAATTTAATATTGATAGTTTCATCTTAGTCAAATTTATAGTACTAGCTCCACTTGTGTAATAATTGGTACACAATAATTAGCATTACTAATTTTACTAACATTCAACAGGTCATGGAAACCCATTGGGTTTTGCTTCTAAATTGTCCTATCATTATCCCGACTTAATAAGTCTAATGTTTGCCTATAAGGCACGAAGCTAGTGGTCATTTAAACAGGCTCACTATCTTGAAATATCCTAAAAGCTCAATATTTTTTCTTTTGTATGGAACGATACCGGAAAGAGAAGGGAATGCATCGAGGCGGCTAACAAGACAACTACATTTTGACTTTTTCCTTCATGAGATGAGCCCAGTAGTGCATTGGACCGGGTCTTCTCTAATGGCAAAAGCCTTCAATTTTCGTCAAATGATCTGGCCTCTCCTAGCTCTTCCACCGTCTGAACTCCTTTTCCTCCCTATGATATGCTTCCATGGCGCAAGTCTACCATATTTCGCATCTGGGACGTTTTCGCCAAACAATATCTGCTAGTAGTGTATCCTTTCTGTTGTTGTATGAGTAGGTTGTCCCTCATTATTGTGTTTGTCTGTCTTAAGAGTAAAAGTTAAAACTTATATTTGATGGGCAACATATCTAGGATCTAACTTTTTTTATAAAGCAGTACTTTTTCTATGAGCAGGTTCACTATTTTTAAAATATCCTAGTTGCTTGTCTTATGGGAAAAACTTAGAATTTATTTCTGATGGGCAACGTACTTAACTTTTTAACTTTTGCCGATATAGCAGAATTTTTGGTCAATTCTGCAAGTCAATTGTCTTGAAATGTCCTAAACATATAGAATGTACACCAACCTTACCACTAAGTCGTGGAGGCAAAATTTGTTAAGCGGGGACAAAAATCAAGACCACCCCTTATATATCTAGACAAATCAATTTTCATTTTAAGGTCATTTTTGAACTTGACCCCAATTTCTGTGGCATCCTTCGCACTTGGAGACAATCCAGTCTTACTTTACTGTAAATTTTCATGTATCTTAGAGATGTCTTGAATAATAAATTATTGTGACCTAATAGTATATTTTACGTAATTTTCAAACATTTAACTTTTTTAAAAAAAGTTTAAGATTTCATGCCTGAAATTACAATTAAAATTGAACTGACTTTCGAAATTCAAATTAAGCCACATAAATTGAAATAAAGAAAATATTTTTTATACCAAACAAAAGTTAACACAAGCAGCAAATAATTTCTATTTTTATACCGAACAAAATTTTACACAAGCAAATAATTTCAATATGTTAATGACTTGGTAGCTATTTATTAATCATAGTATAGGAAAGCAAGGGTTAAAATGTTGCAACTATATATTGATCATAGTAGAAAAGCAATGGTTAAAAGGTTGTAAAAAAGATGCATCATAAGAATAATATTTGAATAGTTAAAATTACTTCTTACAATTTGTAAAATTTCTAGATAAAAGGTTAGAAGTACCAGTGTTTCAGTTCTAATGAGAATTGGAGCAGCACAACCCAAATACTAGCTTTAAGGTGTGAGAGATCAAACCTACAAAAGCCCAACATCAGCTCCCCACCACACTCAGCAGCCACCGTCCTCGACGGCTCCATATTAGGGAGCTTTAACTTTACCACAAGTAGGTAGCTCTTACCCAGATAGACCTCCATGGCACATGTGCACGGAGGATGATGTGTGACTTTGACACCATTGATACAACCTAGGGAGAACCACACCCCATAAGGTAGCTATTAAGGTGGGAGAACTCAAGGTTATATAGGAGCCACATCAACTCCCCATTTAACCTAGGTGGGACTTTTTGTAATAGGATCATAACAATTATCTAGAAAAAGCACTAAAAAACTAAGTTCAATACTAACTTTTCTATAGAACTTGAGCAGGAGTTAATTACATACATGAATCTGTCTTTAAAAACGGTTCCACGAGTTGTAAACGAGAATTTTCGCCCGTAACTATTCCAGAAGGTTTTCACGCTTAGTATCTAAAATTGTTGTAGCCTCCAAAACTAGAGGAACCATACCCCCCAAAACGCTCAGATTGAAACGACGATGATGAGTAGGAGTCAGCATAACGTGAAAAAGAACCAAATCCAGGCTCACGCATCCCATACATGCTCGGGGCTGGCTCTTTGTGGTTGCTAATGAACTCCTGCACAAAAAAACAAGTGAATAAACAAGCATAAGCTAGCTGGGTCGTGCTTTTATCAACATTTTTATCCTTTAACATTTTGTTTCTCCGAATGTTTCAATGAAACGTGTAGAGCCAACCTACCCTATAACAAGACCTCAAAGTAGTGATAAATCAGAAAATGGGCAAGATATGACCGGATAATTTCTAATTTACTTTTAATACTTAACTCTAAGGTTTTGGTTTTGATTGTACATCTATCTCTGATTTATTTAGACGAAAGTGTTTAAAGATTAATCGATTTAATCAGACTTATACTACTAATTTAATCAAAAGGTTCAGATTAACCAAATAAGCCCTTGGTAACAAATAGAACAAACTACTTAAATTCCAAATAGAATCATACTTGTAAAGATATTCATCACCCATGCTAGATTTTCCTATACCGATGCCACCTAGAGTTCCTCTACCCAAACATGGAGTATAATCCATGTGTAAAGATAGCAACAGCTTATATTTGCAGACAGTTTAAGGCCACAAAGTTCTGCTCTCAACACCCCAAAACTACCAACAGGTGTTTAACATATTTAGATCTTTTGTAATCCAAGGGAAAATGATCCAGAGGGAATCTAATCTAGTAGAGTAGACACATAAATGAATAAGACCAGCTAAAGGACCACGATCACCTGCTATAGACTCGTATGAAACTACAAATTACTTGAGTCATATATAAAAGGAAAAGTGAGGTGTAGGGTGATGATCTGACCCCTAAAGATGAGCTCCATACCTGAATAAGCTGTTCGGCTGTTTGAACCTCCGATGAGGAACCCTTAATCTCAATAGTTATCTCTTCAGGTAAGCCTCTGCTCTCTTGCACAGTAAGAACTGCCTTACTTGTGCGGCGAATGTACGCTATATTGGTTCCACCAATACCAATGATGTCCTCAGCATACAACAGGGGTACTTGCATGACCTTTGTCATCTAAGAGGAAAAAGTAAAGAGAAAGAAACGATTCATAAGCGCTGACACATCGCATTAAATACATATAGTGTGGTCATATTCTTAGGCTAGTGGCTAAGCAGAAAGAAAGAGCTTTTACATATTCAAGAACAGAGTGGATCCAGTTTTTAATTTCTCTTTTTATAATATACAAGGAAAGACGCAGTAAATATTGTAAAAGTTCATAAAAATTGAATTAAAAAATAAATTAATTTATATGCATCATTAAAACACACTCACATGCAAACAGGGGTATTTTAGCATCTTATGTGGTATACTGGTACCACCTAATGTTTGTATAAACTTTTGAGGTTGACATGAAGTAGATGTGTACTCCTGGCGGATCTATCAGTGTGAAGTTAAAATTTGCTAGACTCGGCAAAGAGCTTCAGGTCGTATCATGCATTCTTGTTGAGAATTCATTTCACAATACTTGAATACAGATGGAGTTTACTTAATTATACACTGTATAAATAGCAATCCTCTGCTACGTAATGGGACAAACTTAAACCACAATGAAGCCACAAATTCCATGAGACACAGAGTATCCATAAAACTAACCTGTGTTACTACAGGACCAATTCGGCCAGCAGAAGTACGTATGCCACCATGTCCAGGATCCTGTCCATACAGTGATAGCGTAGAGCGCGGGAGTTTGGAGTCCATGGCGGCTTCACAATCAAGTAAGTAAGTGTCTCGGTTCATGGAAAAAGAATAATCAGAAACTGCTCCAGCTTCGGAATTTAAGGACTGTGATTTTTCAGCCCAGGACTCCAATGGCCGATCTTGAGAGCACTGGCAGTAGAACATGTATTCGTAAAAACACACTTAGACAATTAAGCTTCAGCCAATAGAATCAAACTTACCGTCTTTTCAAATATAGGTATCATACTATGATCAACCAAAAACTTTCTCAGTTGTCTGACTACCGCCTCAAAAGCATCAAGCACCTTCAAACCCTCTCCGCGAATTTCAACAATTCTTTCATCTGCAGTGGCATAAGGGACCACATCATCTGGGAAATTCAGAAATTGACAGATGTTACCCCACATGACTGAATGTTTGGTCACACAGTAACAGCAAAACACACATTGCCACCATCAAGAATTACATAGAAATACACACCAAGATCTAATCTTGAACTGTGATTTCATAACCAGTGTTTGGCCATCTGTTATGATCCAGGAAAGAGAAGCTCATCTCATACTTTGAAATCATTGAGTAAGATTAATTACAATTTCATAATCACATTGCATCGGCATCTGTTATAACAACATGCCCAGTGTTATCCCAAAAGTGGGGTCTGGGGAGGGTAGAGTGCACACAATCCTTACCCCTACCTTGTAGAGATAGAGGCTGTTTCCAGTAGCATGGTTATCGGTTATATTTGGGCAAAGAAATTATCTCTACATTGAAATCATAGTTAAGTTAATAACTAAGATAAAATTAGTTTCCTGGGAAATCCACATTCCAAAAGAGCATGTGCAGTAGAAATAAAATTTGAAGGTACCTTACATTGAGAGACAACTACTATCTATCAATAGCAGCTATACATTTATCAGCAGAATTTAAGCACCACATCAAAGAGGACATAACGGTAGGATGACTTCGATTTTTCCTGAAGGCACATTCTAGCGTCCAAGTCTTCCACATATTTAAACTTTGTTAACAATAAGATTTGCTCATTCACTACTCTTGAAAAATAAAAATAAGATTTGCTCATTCTTTACTCTTGAAAAACTATGCTGGAGTAGTTTGTGGCTCCTGTTCCACCCCTGCCACCATTGCAGACTACTCTCAAAGTGAACCTCCCCACCATCCAGTTTCAACCACTTCTTACTCCCCAGGAAGTCCCTCCCTGACCACCATGTTGCAATAGACAAGAGAGTTTCCTCAAGTGAATTTGCTCTAAACCCCCTCCTCCTCCCTTTTGCATACAGAATTTCTTCATTGTTATCTAGCATAAATTAGCATCCACTTCAAAGGGCTTCTAAAATGTGCAGAAGTGAATTTGTCGACTATGATATATAGTCCTTCGTTGCTTTTTTTACTCAAGTATCATCAGGGTTCAAATCAGTTATCACTCACTTCAAAACTTTGAACTTAGAAATACTATATAACATTAAATCTTGTTTTTTTAAATACCTATACCATTAGTTCTTTTGTTCGCCATTAACCCTTGTAGGCCATTTGAGATCCAGGATCAGTTCTTTTTTTATCTTGAAAGATATATGCATCTATTAGTTCATGTATTACACTTCTAAGTATTTAATTTAAACACTGAATAGCGGATACATCTTTTCATCTATCAACACAATGCTCAATTGTCAATACTCCTTTGTGAATCTTGTATCTGAAATTCCCAAACATTCTTCAAAGTCCCAAATTTATCTTTCTCAACTCTTCTTCTTGGCAGCTCATGTCTTCTTTAGAAGACTCCCCCTCTTCCTCAGCACATGTTTCCTAAAAAGTACCCTAATTTGAGACCGAGGTCGTCTTTCTTTAGTACTTGTTGTCACTAGAATTTTTCTCTTCACTGAAACCTTCCTTAATTACCAAGTTACCTTCTAAATATTATAACAACAGTCCACCTTATCAGGAGCCTTCTCAGATTCTTTCTCAAGGATATTATTGTGAGATTCAACCTTACTTACATTCGGTAGTAGCCTTTCCCTAGTCTTCATAAGAATTAAGAATCACTTTCTTCAGATCTATCACCCTTCCTCTTTTCACAACCGCCGTCCCTTCACTCATCTTATTTTCTTGGCTACAGTAAATCCACATACACAAAGATGGATAAAGTTTTTTCTTTCAGATCTCTCAAGAAAATTCTTTACATACCACATGTTGGGAATTTGGAGAAGATGAGTGCTCTCAACCATTTGAAAACAAGTGAAGCAAAAATTCAAGAAAATTTGTTCCTCTACCAAATGTTAAGTCTAATGTTAGCTCGGATATGATTAACCTTGTAATATATGTATATGCAAGTTGAAGATGTAGAGAACTTCTAGTGCTAAAAAACCTAATTTTTTGAATATTTGATTGAGACAGGTTTATTTCGGCTCTATACAGCTGGAAAGAAGCACTACTAAAAGCAAAGAACAGAAGCAACCAGAGAATCATTCCTAATACTATTTGGTGGACTATATGGTAAGAGGGATAGTTTTAAGTATCTTGGATCTATGATTCAGGGGAATGGAAAGATTGACGAGGATGTCTCTAAACGTATTGAGGCAAGTTGGATGAAGTGGAGGCTCGCCTCAGGAATGTTGTGTGATAAGAAGGTGCCCCTTAAGCTTAAAGGCAAGTTCTACAGAGTGGTCCTGCTGTATGGAGCAGAGTGTTGGCCAGTCAAGAACTCTCACATTCAAATAGTGAAGGTGGCGGAAATGAGAATGTTGCGTTGGAGATGTGGACTTACTTGAGGGGATAAGAGTTAGGAATGAGATTATCCGAGAGAAAGTGGAAGTGGCTTCGGTGGAGGACAAGATGCGGAAGGGAGGCTGAGATGGTTTGGGCATGTGACGAGGAGGAGCACAGATGCCCCAGTTCGTAGGTGTGAGAGGCTAGCTTTGGATGGTTTCAGGAGGGGTAGAGGTAGGCCGAAGAAATACTGGAGGGAGGTGATCGGGCATAACATGTGTTACTGAGGACATGACCCTAGATAGGAAGATGTAGAGGTCGCCAGGGGCAGACCCACTATGGTTCAAGTGGGTTCATATGAACCCACTTCGTCGAAAAATTATACCGTATATATATGTATATATAATCAGTCTTTATAAAGATAAAAGTATATATATTTCCGTTTGAACCCACTATGAACAAGTTAAGTCGCTAGTCTAGTGGAAGGGGGGTCAAATCCTAAGACAGGCGTCATGAGTTCGATCCCTTGCAGCAGCAGCTTCGTTTTTGGTTGTCTTTTTTCAAAAGCAAACAACCTCTTTTTTTGTTTTAACCTTTAAGCAACAGTAAAGCAGCAGCAACACGCTAATTCAATATATTCTAGGTAAAAAATAAATTTAATTTTCAACATTTTTTCTAAAAATATGTTGACTCTTCAATCCTTAATTCCCCCTTATTCCCCATTCCCTACAACATAAAGAAAAAAAAAACCCTATAGCCTCCAAGCAAAAAAAAAAAAGGCCAATCTCACATCAATCAAGAAATTTATCAAGTTTATTCGTTGCTCTTTATTCTCTACTTTTAATCTTTTATAGATATTAAATTATTACGGTTATTTTTTATTTCCTCAACTTAAAAAAAATTCTTTCTACTTAAAATTGAAGAAAATCACAATTGATTTTCTCTTCAATTTTAGTTACTTTTTTACAAATTTTTAAAATTCAATTAATTACAGTAACTCTTACTAATCTAGTGAAACGTTTAATTCGGCAATACAGGTTCTAAATTCAATGAAGAGATATTTTGCTCCGGTATCATCAAAGTTGCCGCAATCAAGTTCATCCACTCAAAATACTCCTCGCGTGGAAGAGAACTTGAATCAAGTAGAAGAAAATCATCATTCTGCTAAAAGACAAAAGCAAGGAGTAAACTTGAATTCTTTACTGGCAGATCCAAAAGAAAAAAAATCCATTTGGAAATATCATTCGAATGATCATGATGAGATTAGGCGAGCATATATTCAAAGAGGTCCTCATCAACCTCGAGTTCGAGAGTTTTCTCAAAGAGATATTTCTGGATTAAAACGTCATTTTAATCGTAAATGGTTTAAAATATATCATGATTGGTTGGAGTATAGTGAAATTGAAGATGTTGCTTATTGTTTATGTTGTTATTTATTTCAAGATGAAAGCATTCATCTACGTGGAGGTGAAACATTTTCAAGTATAGGATTCAGAAGTTGGCACAAAAAGAAAAGATTAGATACACACGTTGGAGGGCCGAACAGTAATCACAATAAGGCAAAAAAAAAGTGTGAAGATCTAATGCGACAAGAACAATCAATTGAAGCCACATTTGTGAAGCCATCCAATCAAACCAAGCTTGAATACAAAATTAGTTTACAAGCTTCTGTTGATGTGGTGAGACTCCTTTGAATCAAGGATTGGCATTCCGTGGACATCGTGAAGATGAATCATCATTAAATAAGGGCAACTTTCTTGAAATTCTTTTATGGTATGCAAGTCGGTGTGATAGAATTAGAGATTTTGTGTTGAAAAAGGCTCCAAAAAATAATCAATTGACTTCTCATAAAATTCAAAAGGATATTGTCAGTGCATGTAAACTTGAAACAATTAAAGCTATTATGGAGGATCTAAATTAAATGGTGATTATTTCTCATTGTTAGTAGATGAATCTTGTGATGTGTCACGTAAGGAACAAATGGCAATTATTTTGCATTGTGTTGATGGTGGGGGATCTGTTGTGGAACGATTTACAGGGATTGTCCATATTCATGATACTAGTGCTTTATGTTTAAAAGAAGCAGTTGTTAACTATCTTACTCAACATTCTTTGAGTTTATCTTGTATACGAGGGCAATGCTATGATGGAGCAAGCAATATGCAAGGGCATCTAAGTGGCCTTAAAGTTTTGATTCGGCAAGAAAGTAGATCAGCTCATGCAATTCATTGTTTTGCTCATCAAATTCAGTTGACTCTTGTTGGTGTATCTAAAAAACGTCTTCAAGTTGGAGAACTTATTTTGTTGATTTCCAATGTATTAAATGTAGTAGGAGGTTCTTTTAAACGAATAGATGAACTTCGACAAGCTCAAGCAGAAAAAGTTCAAGAGGCACTAGATATGGGTGAGATTGAAACTGGTAAGGGCTTGAATCAAGAACTTGGTCTTGCTAGAGCTGCTAATACTCGTTCGGGTACACACTATAAATAGTTTAAGAACTTTATTAGTATGTTTTCCTTGATACTATTGTTGTTAATTCTGAATCTGTTGAAGAAAAAGTTAAGGCAACAGGATATCTCAAAACTTGTCAAACGTCTGAGGTTGCTTTCATATTGCACTTAATGAGAGAGATTTTAGCAATCACAAATAAGCTTAATGAATCCTTACAAAAGAAAGAGCAAGATATTGCAAATGTTGTTCTTGTTAAAGTGGTAAAGAAACGATTGCAAGATTTATGGGATGAAGGATGGGATCCACTTTTCAAAAATGTATCAGCATTTTGTGTCAGGTATGATATTTTGATACCCAATTTTAATAATTTTTATGTTAATTTTGGAAGATCTCGACGAAGAGTTGCTGATTATACTATCTCACATCACTATCGCGTGGAAGTATTTTTTAAGATTATTGATTGGCAACTTCAAGAACTTAATGATCGTTTTAATGAGGTGAGAACAGATTTGCTTATTGGGGTTGCTTGTTTGAATCCAGTTGGCTCATTTTCTAATTTTGACACAAACAAAATATTAAGAATGGCTAAATTATATCCTAATGATTTTGGTGAAAATATAATGGTTACTCTCAAGAGTCGGCTAGAAACTTATATTGTTGATGTTCGTGATGTTGATGAAAGGTTTTCTAATCTAAAAGGACTTGGTGACCTTTCCGAGGAGCTAGTTAAGACAAAAAAACACTTTAATTATCCTCTTGTGTTTCGTCTTGTAAAGTTTGCATTGCTCCTGCCGGTCGCCACTGCTACAGTTGAAAGAGCCTTTTCGGCCATGAAGTTGATCAAGAATGAATTAAGAAATCGAATGGATGATGGTTTCATGAGCAGTTGTATGGTGCCTTATGTAGAAAAAAAATATTTAATACTGTTTCTGATGAAAGTATTATGAATAGGTTTCAAGAAATGAAAACTCGTACGATAGTATTTTAATAATATGTTTTAGTTAATTAAACTTTGTTTTGCTTTATTTGTTGCGTATTTATTTTTTATATATTGAACCCACTTGGTGAAAAGTTGGGGTCTGCCACTGGAGGTCGTGGATAAGGGTAGAAGGCTAGGGTGTGTGGGTGAGTCGTAGCAAGTAGTTAGGAGAGCTCTTGTGTAGCCGGGTTAGTAATCCTAGGACTGTGTCCATAGGTAGGAGCAACTAGTCAGGGAGTTCGGGTGTGGTAGGTGTCTTTGGTTTGTGAGTGTATGTTTACTACTGTGTGGGTGTCTTATTTCTTATTTCTTATTTCTTATTTCTTATTGCTCTTATTTATCTTATTTCTTATTTCTCTTATTTCTATTTTTGTTATTTCTTATTTCTTATCTCTGTTATACCATCCATCCTGTTTCACTGTTTCATTACGACATTGTTTACTATTCTTTATCTTGAGCCGGGGTCTATCGGAAACAGCCTCTCTACTTCTTTGAAGGTAGCGGTATGGACTGCGAACATTTTACCCTCCTCAGACCCCACTTTGTGGGAATACACTGGGTTTGTTGTTGCTATTGTTCAGAGAGTAATATGCAGCAAGTCAAACTGAATTGTATTTGACTTTGTGTTTTTGGTGTAATCAGATAGACTCTAATGATACTGTCTCTATCATTGATGTCTGAGACTCGTTATAGGGATAGTACAGTACTTTTACAGTTCCTTATGTAAATATGGTTTTCAGTACAACCCATGTACTGATGTACAGAAATAGAAACAGTTACCAATTTTTTTTCAAAAAAGGTTTAAATGGCTCTACATTGACAATTCACACAGACGACTTCAACTAACTTGGGATTGAGATGTAGTTAAATGTTGTAGCTTTATCGTATGAACAGCTCTGTATATTTGTAGGTATCGTTTTAACTAGAGGTTCTATGTATACATTCTGGATTGAAATCCCAGTCATTGCAACCAAGTCCCCAATAAATGATTAAAAAAAAAAAGTTGAGAATGATACTTGGATGAAAAAACAAACAAACCAGTAAGACAGAAAACTTACCCTCAGATAACACCCGCAGGGAGGCACCAGATCTTTCCTGGATTTCTTTGATCGTCGAACCATGTCTCCCTATCAAATGAACAGCCTGCGATGAGGCCATCAGCAACTTAAACGAACAAAACGCAAAACCAGCAGCTGCTGCTCCTGGATCACCACCTTCTAGTCCTGCAACTCGCTTGAATACTCGAAACACAGCATCCATTGCTGGAGATACTTGAGCATCTGGATCTTCTCTTCCAGATATTAGGACCTTAAAAGCATAAGCAGGAAGTCAACCACGAGTGGTACAGTTTCTTTTCATTTGAATACCTTGAATATATGAAGTTAAATCATGTGAAGCAAATAGCTGAAAAAAGATATTATTGCGAGATGAAAACTATTCGTGCCGCCATTCATTTATATATTTACCAAGTAGACGACAATTTCAAAGTCTATATAGCATGTCAGACATTGTCTCCAGAAAAAACAAAATGTTTTTAGGCAACTATGATAAATTTATATAACATGTCAACCAGAAATTTATCACCCTCTCCCAGAGCGACAGAGAGAAGATCATTTATAGCGAATAGCATTCATGGATGATCATATGTTCAAACAATAACCTCAACCAAAGATGCATCAGGAGCAGCCTCTATCAAACTATAAAGTAATTTTTATTTTTTGAAACCGGTAACTTTATATAAAGTAATTTTCTCTAACTAATATCACACAACCAGAAACTTGCTAAGATTCAAAGGGACAACAGTGAAGGTTATATAAGAGAGTTGGCTGCAGAAGAAACAGACAAATATCATCCAACATCCTAACTAGCACTGTGATCTGTTGCAGTAGAGATATAGCTGCATGGAGGTAAAGAAGAGAGATAAGGGGATGTCTCTGTTGTTCTGTTAGAATTTGGAAAGTGAGAGGGTAATTTCAAGACTTCCAACATTAGCATACTTTGGTCCTTCCATTAGAGATAGAAAGCAACTACATCTTAACCCCCACCCACCCCACCCCTGAATTGTACCAAACAATCTAGGGTAAAGAAATGATAATCTATCCTTCCCAAAATGCCCATTCCCTCTTCTTCTTCTTCTTTTTCTTTTTCTTTTTTTTTTTTTTTGACGAAGTAATTACTATTATGATTAATGAATATTGCAACCTGAACTCATCTCAACTTCTGCTCCCATTCCCTCTCTTTCTTGAACCAACAAAACCATCAACTAGTAGAAAATTCAAAATGAGCATGCCTAAAGGGCTTTGTATTTTACATCTCAAACCAGTTAAGTTCAACAACCATCTACACTAAGAGTGCAAGGAAAGCCGAAGAAAGATAAAATAATACGATTTGGAACCTATCAGAAAGGCAAAATAAACAATGAAAGAAGCAACATAAAATAATATGAATCCGGACCTATCAAAATGACAAAAAAAAAAGAAAAAGGAAAAAAGAAAACGAAGACGTAGTGTCAGATTAGAACTGAAAACCAACTAGAGGCTCCCCCACTCAAAGGCATTTGCAAGGGTAAATCTTGAAACTCATCTAAGGAAAAAACATCACAAGTCTTACGAGGCAGAGAGGGAAAGGTAAGACTCGTCCAAACTAGAAAGCGTCAAGATGAAGGCCTACACTTTAAGCATTTTTGGATTACAACTAACCGAATATTGGAAAGAGGACCCAGTGGAACTTTATGGCATCTAGCAAAGATACAAAAATTAGATTTTTTGCTCTTAATCTATAGCTCATACATTATAAATGAAACACAAGCAAAAGGTAAACTAGCAGCATATTCTCAAGAGATACCGATTTTCTCAAAGGTACTCTAGAAGCTCAACCAAGCTACCATTGATAGTATGTCATTTCAACTCAAATGTTGGAGTCGCCCAATGAAGAATGTGCAACAACATAAGTTCTTGATGAAATTAAATGTGGTGTTTGGCCATGATTTTTTTTTACTTTTTTTTCTGAGAAAACACGCGTGCCCATAAAATTTTGGAAAATTCCGGAAGTTGAATTCCCAAATTTTCAGAAATCCCAAAAACAACAAAAAAGTTGTTTTCACTTTTTTCACTCCAAATTACTCATGAATTTCAAAAACAAGTCTAATTTGTTCATGGCCAAAAACAACACCAATTTCCAAATATCATTTTTCACCTAAAAATCAAAAACTACTTTCTTCAATTTTCACAATGAACCATGGCCAAACGCCACCTTAGTGTTCCATGTTCTCTGATACCACACACACATGGATGTTTTTTTACACTAAAAATAAAAGGCAAACTTCAAGTAAAATTTAAACATAAATCCAATGTTGAAGAGTGTAACTTTGTACCAATTAGAAACATTTAGAACCCATTGGACCATGAGAAATTTTCACCTTTTTCCGGAAAAAAAATTCACTTTATTGGAAAATCAGCCTTTGGTCATCATAATTCCAAATACAACTGTTGCATTTGGTATTTAAAAAACACCCAAAATCTTGTTTTACCTTTTTTACACTTTCATAAAAGACTCCCAAGGATTGACGCTCAGTCTGTTTTTTTTTTTTGCCTTGGTGACGGATGTTTTGACACGGCAAATTCAAGGTGAAGTACCTTACTGTTTGCTTTTTGCGGATGATGTGTTCTTGATGGATGAGACGCGTAGTGGAGTTAATGCTAAATTGGAGGTTTGGAGGCAAACCCTTGAGTCTAAAGAGTTTAGGTTGAGTAGGTCCAAGATGGAATATTTGGAGTGTAAGTTTAGCAAGATGTCTCATGAGCCCGATGTGGTTGTTAAGCTTGATACTCATTCTATCAATTAGAGAGATAGTTTCAAGTACCTAGGGTCTATGATTCAGGAGAATGGAGAGACTGACGAGGATGTCACTCATCGGATTGGGGTAGGATGGATGAAATGGAGGCTCGCCTCTGGAATCTTGTGTGACAAAAAGGTACCTCCTAAACTTAAAAACAAGTTCTATAGAGCGGTGATTAGACCGGCATTGTTGCATGAGGCGGAGTGTTGGCCTGTTAAGAAGGCACACATCAAGAAATGAAGGTGGCGGAGACGAGAATGCTTCGGTGGATGTGTGGATATACTTAGAAAGATAGGATTAGAAATGAGGTTATTCAAGATAAGGTGGGAGTGGCTTCTGAGGAAGCCAAGATGAGGAAAGCAAGGTTGAGATGGTTCGATCATGTGATGAGGAGGAGCATGGATGCCCTAGTGCCAAGGTGTAGAGGTTGGCTAGGGATGGATTCAAGTGAGATAGCGGTAGACTAGGTAGACCGAACAAAAATTGGAGGGAGGCGATTAGACATGACATGGAGCAGCTTCAGCTTACCGAGGACATGACCCTAGATAGAAAGTTGTGGAGAAGGAGGATTAGGGTAAAAGGTTCGTATGAGTTTAGGATGTTGTATCTTTTGTTGCATTACTTGGTGTATCTTGTATATGGTATTATTGGATGTGTTCATTATATAGTATCTTGTCCTTTTACTATTCCTTGTATAGATTGTTTTATTTTGAGCCGGGATCCATCAGAAACAACCTTTCTATCTCACATCTGAGGTAGTGGTATCGACTGCGTACTCTTACGCTCCCAAACTCCACTTGGTGGAAATATAATGGGTATGTTGTTGTTGTAAATTTTCTTTTTCAAATTTATCCTAATTTTTTTTAATTTTTATATATAAAAAAAATAAGAATAAATCTAAATTATATTTCATGTTTAAATCAAATTTTATATTTTTTTCAAAAAAAGTACATTTAAATTCTAAAATACATTGCAAAAATCAACAAACACACCTACAATTCCAACTCCAACTACGAAAATTCCAAATAAAGGTTTAAAAAATTGTTTTCATGACCAAACACATCTATAATTCCAATTCCAACTTCGAAAATTTCAAATAAAATTTTAAAAAAAAATTGTTTTCACCGCTAAACACAACTATAATTCCAATTCCAACTTTGAAAATTCCAAAACAAAGTAAAAAAAATCATTTTCATAGCCAAACTCCACTTAAATTCAAACAAAGAAAATCACAAAAAAAGCATTAAAAACCCACCCCAAAAAACAAAAAGAAACAGAAATTAAACGTACAATTCGATCAGCATTGCCGAGAGGACCTTCCAAGACACGAATTCTGGCACCAGTTTGTTCACACATCTTTTTTACAAGTTCTCCTTTTCGCCCAATTATACTTCCTACTTTCACCAGCGGCACTACTAGTCGGTACACGTTGTCTCCTGGCCAACCTGGCCATTTCACCACAATCGCGGACCCCGACCCCGATGCTGCCGCCGCCGATTCTCCGTCGTTAACAACCATTTCCGTCGCCACCGCAGACGGCGGGTCCTGATTTGACGGTGGAAATGCCGATGCCTCGGTGGAAAAAGCCATTGATGATAAATGTGAGGGTATAAAAACTGAAAGGGAAACAGTGAAGAGCAGAAACTGAAGAGGGAAAAGAGTGAGAGTTTGCTAAGTGAGATTTTGGTGAGAGGGTTTTGGTTTTATATAAGCGGAAAAAAGGGGTCAATATTACAGATCAGCATTACACAAGTTTCTAAAATAGTAGATGGTACATAAATAGGGTTGTGGAGGACCACCTTATAGCATATTGTTAGACCCCGTTTGAAATTGCTCTTACAAAACTTTATTTGCATTTTAAAAAAAATATATAGTTTATGTCTGATAAATTTATTTAAAAAATATTTTTAATAATTAAAATATGTTTGGATAATTTTTTTCAGAAAGTGTCTTTTTGAGTTAAATGATCAAAAAGAACATTTGTCAATAAACTTTTATTATTAAAATTAATTTATAGAGAAAAAATATTTTAAATTTCTATTATAATATTCTTAATTAAATTTTTAAAATTTAATTAAAAAGTACATACTCTAAAATTTTCAATCAATATTGATATATATAAATGTATTAAAAAAATTAAATACTGATATATTACTTAAATAATTTAAATATTATTTAAAACATCATACAAAAATAAACACAAAAGTTATTTCATAAAGTGTATGTATATATGTAAAATATTATTTGTTTATAGATGAAAGAGAAGGTGTGCAATACGATAAACTCGTTGAATGAATAGAAGGTTTGACAAAAATGTCAAAAAAAAAAAAATAGAATCTATCTTTTTTTTTGTTACCTTATTTTTTGAATACATTTTAGTGTGTCAAATTTACTAAAAGTTAGCAAACACTATATTCATACTTACAAATATCTAAATGAGATAATATTTGTTATTTGTTACCTTTTCTTTTGGATATGTTTTTACCATTTCAGTTTTAAAACTGAGTAACCAAATTCATATACGTATACTACTTGATGACAACTATTTAAAATAAAATTCTATCTGTTATTTGTTATCTTTTTTAGTAATATATTTTTACGGTGTCAAAATTTACTATGAATAAGCAGTCATCATATTCATATATATAATCACTATTTTAACAAATATGTCACTTTTCATTAATTATTTATTTAAAATTAAATATTCGAGAAAAAATTTATATGTGATGTCAAAATGCAATCTTGTAACGTGATTCATCTGTCAATTGTTATCATTAATAATAAGAAAATAATTTATATATTCTTTAATCATCATCATCAATGATATTTTCAAATTTATTTAAAGAAAATGAGTGAAAATAAAATTATAATATATAAATTATAAAGAACTATGGCGTAAATATGAAATATCTCTCTCTATATATATATGTATGTATTTATTTATGTATATGTATATTTGTGTGTGATAGAGATTTTTTTGTCATAAAAAAATAATTTTCTGCTTCTGCTTATTTTGAGAAGCAAAAATTTTCTACCTCTTCCTAGAAATAGAAAAACTGTTTCTACTTATTTTTAAAAGCACTTTTGAAAGTTTATCAAACACTGTTCTTTTTTAAAAAAAAGTATTTTTTTTTCTTAAAATAAGTGCTTATTTTGAAAAATAAGTCATTCCAAACAGGCTATTAGTCACGTACAAGTGTTGTGGGGTATTAGTCATAGTATGATAACACATGATTTAGAGTCCATTTGGGATTGTTGTTACAAAACTGTTTATTTGAGAAACACTTTTATAAAATGGCTTTTCAGAAAAGTGTTGTTAAAAAAAAAAACAGCTTGTGTTTGGTAAATTCATTTGAAAAGTGTTTTTGATAATCAAATTGTTTTTAGATAATCTTTTTCAAGAAGTATTTTTTGAGACAAATGATCAAAAAGGACATCTATCAATAGACTTTTATTACTAAAATCAATTTACTGAGAAAAAATATTTTAAATATCTATTATAATACTTTTACTTAATTTTTCAAATATAATTAAAAAGTACGTACTCTAAAATTTTCAATCAATATTTATATACATAAATACATTAAAAAAATTAAATGGTGATATATTACTTAAATAATTTAAATATTAATTAAAACATCAAACAAAAATGAATACAGAAGTTATTTCATAAATTAAATCACTATATATGAAAAATTAACGACAAAAATAACTATCCCTTCATACATCACAAAAATTCTCAACGATTTAATCCCTAATTTTATCGCGCAATGTCTCCATACTTGTAGAACACGTGTCTTGTATTTCTAAAGATGTACCAAAAGGCTGATCTGCTTCTTTGAAATGTGAAATATAAATTCTTAAAAATTAAACGTTAATCAAACTTGTAAGATATGTTAATTAATTAGTAATTTTTGCGCGTGTGTATATATATATATATATAATGGATATTTTTGTTGTCATAAAAAAATAATTTTCTACTTTTACTTCTGCTTATTTTGAGAAGCAGAAAAACTGCATCTGCTTATTTTAAAAATACTTTTGCAAGTTTATCAAACACCCTTCTTTTTTTAAAAAGTATTTTTTTCTCAAAATAAGTGCTTATTTTGAGAAATAAGCAATCCCAAATAAGCTATTAATTATAGATATCGATCATTATTATTATTTATTATATTTCGATTAATATAATACTTTATGTCTTATTATTATTTTTATGTTAGGTTTTACGGTGTCTTATGTGGCCGTATTATTTTCATCGTGTTTCTCTTTTTTGTATATGAATTTCCTACGCTTAAATCGAGGTCTTTATTATTATTTTAAATAGTTATTGTAAGTTGGAGTGTTTAACTAACACAATAAAAATGATACATATATATATATATACTACAAATCAGCATTAGACTAGTTTCTAAATTTTGTAACATATGATAACTTTTCTAGTAGCAGTTTATTTTATATGTTTAAAAAAAAAATTAAATTATTCCACTATTTATATGTATGTATATGTATTACAGATGAACTTGTATTGAATAAAATAAAATAGTACATAAATAAATACTGAACGAATTTAATTTTTTATAAAATAAAATACTAAGTAATATAAAAGTTAGCATATGTTACAAATTTTAGAAAGGCATAATACATAAATATGACGCTAAACTTGACACCAAATTATAACTTTTACCTTAAACTTTGACAGTGCACAAATAGGAACTTTAACTATTCAAAACTGCACAAATATGACCTCCGATCTTACGTGGCAAGACGCGTGTTCAACACGCAAAACTGGACGCGTCCAGCTTAAAATCTAAGGGCATAATACATAAAGATGATCCTAAACTTGACACCAAATTATAACTTTAATCTTAAACTTTGACAGTGCACAAAAATGACCTTTAACTATTCCAAACTACACAAATATAACCTTTAAATGACTTTTCACTATTATTTTTTCATTATTTTCGGCTCAAAGATGAAAATGAGATCTTATTTATCTTGTCATTGTGGAAAAAGAACAATATTGAAGATTTATTAATTAAGTGGGTCAGCTTCATACGAAAAAATCGCGTGGGTATGTATATATATTATAAAGCAAAGGACGAATTTATGTTATATAATATATCTAAATATAATTTATTTAAATATTAAATTAAAGATGAAACTATACTAATAATAAAAAAAATTATAGTTTTAATAAAACGTTATTAAGTTAACGTTATTAAAGATAGTAGTAGTATATTAAATTAACGTTATCAAATTAACGTTATCAAATTAACAGGCTTTTGCATTTTTCTTTAATGCCACTAAATCATCAGCAATAAATTCACTCCTTACTTTCTTGACTGGTTCACCATCAACCAACTTCATTGGAATAGTTGGACCATCAGTAATCCTATTCCGTAATTCATAGTCTTCACTTTGGATGGACATCTCTATCCTGGTCTTCCACCAGATAAATTGAGAACCATTAAAGAGTGGAGGTCTAGTAGTTGACTGACCTTCACTGTGCGTGCCCAGTAGGAGGTGCAGAATTCATCATTGTGATCTTTTCTTAGGTGTTAGCCTTATTTAAGACAACCCCACTTTGATACCACTTGTTAGAGTGCATTCTCTTCTGATTTTAATATTATACTCTATTGGTTGCCTATCTGTGGAACAAGTAATCTAATGTGGTTCGCAAAAGTAAAACTTGAACACAGTATTTTTACGTGGAAAACACCCGGCTCAAGAAAGGTGTAAAAAACCACGACCTGTACCTCTACAGGATTTAACCCCAACTTTACTATATCACTTGAGCCTCAACAATCAACAAATTACAAGACTTCTTGTAAATTAGGAATTAAAACTTTTATCTCATATTTCTATAAAAACACAAATCTTTCCAAGATAAGTGTTCCCAAATCTTCGAGTTCCCTAACTTGAAGACACAACTCCTAACTCAGTTTATACTTCACTGAGACTAGAATAAAAACTCATTACAACTCAAAGAACCTACCTATTACAAAGTCTATGACTTGCTAAGTAAGAGACCAGGTTCTTCTTCAAGTAAGTGAATTGTTTGTTGATTGTTAACTATCTTCTCAGTGCATGAGAGTGAAACACTTGAATGTCGTTTGTTGTATTTAAGCCAACTCCTAATTGAGTCCTTTAATTGATGTACTCTTCTATCTTCAATAGGACTCCCAAGTAGTTTCACTCTTTATTGCTGTCGTTTCTCTCTCCTTGACTGAATAGGACTCTTCTCCTTTATCCCCTAATCTTGTAGAACTCCCTGATCAACTCAACTTCTAGATACTGCATTTATCTTCTCCTTAATCGTAGCATTTGAAACAATTCCGAGCTTCCTTGCTTATCCACTTTTGTCTTAATGCATTGTAAGCCTTGCATCACTTCAATATGTAAGAACCAGTAACTTCTGTTTCATCACTTGTATGGAACAACTTACACAATATGTTTCATTCACATGTTCATCATCAAAACTTCATATTCCCTAACAGAGATATAGTTCTACAATCAAAGAAATCCAGGAAAGATAAGATGCCTCCTAGCGAGTGTTATCTGAGAGTAAGCTTTTTGTCTTACCGGTTTGTTTGCTTTTCATCCGAGTATCATTCACAACAAAATTCTGAACTCTTTTGAATCAAATGATTGAAGGCTTAGTTATAAGAACTTTAATCCTGAATGTATACATAAATTCTTAGCTAAAACAATACAGTCAAATGTACATAGTTGGTCATACAATAAAACTGCAACAATTAACTATATCTCAATCTCAAACTTGTTGAGATGGGCTTATGAATTCTCAAAGTCAAGCCATTGAAATCTGTCTCAGTTAAATATTTAAAATTCAAACTCTTTTTAGCACTAGAAGTTCTCTACATCTTCAATTTATATATAAATATAAATGTAATCAAATTCTAGCAAATATTTTGAGCGGACTAAATTTTCTTGAAATTTTACTTCACTTATTATCAAGATAATTTAATTGGTCCAGAATATTCATCCTCCAGATTCTCGTCACCTGATTTCTAAAGAATTTTCTCAAGAAATTTGGTAAAAAAAAGTTTATTCATCACTATGTATGTAGATTTACTGTAACCAAAAAAAGAAAAATAAGATGAGTAAAAGAATGAGGCCGTAGTGAAAAAAGGACAGTAATATATTCGAAGAGTGAAACTTACGTAGACAAGAAAAAGTTACTACCGTATGTAAGTGAGTTAATACATGAAACTGATTCTAAATTTGACATTTAATTATAATTTTGATCTTAAACTTTGATAGTGCACAAATAAGACCTTTAACTATTCAAAACCTGAATAAATATGATCTCCGATTTTGCAACCCCATGCGCGAGTCTCACTCGTGCCTACGTGGAAAGGTAATCCAATCACGCGGTACCACGTCATTAAAAGGGCTGACTTGGAGAGAGGTCATATTTATACAGTTTTAAATAGTTAAATGTCATATTTGTGCACTGTCAAAGTTTTGCTTTTTGTATTAATACGACGTCGTTTTTATTATTATTATTATTATAATAATAATTTTTTTTATATATTTCTATAGTAGCAGTATCTAACTTTTTTTAATTTTTAAAAATTATTATTATTATTATTATTATTATTTTATTTCTATAGCAGCAACACTTATCGTTTTTTAAATTAAAAAAAAACAGCCACTAGCAGGGTTCGAATCCGCACAGTAGGCTGAAGTAAGCGTCCAAGAAGAGCAAATAACATCACTGGGTTATCTAAGTGTTTTGTTTCATGTGGTTCAACATTAATATACGTACATAAATATGCATTTTCTATCTTATATATATACAGCGTAATTTTTTTACCGAGGAGGTTCGGGTGAACCCCATGACAACCACGTAGGTCCGCCCCTTGTTAATTTAATAATATTTTAATTACGTTAATTTGATAATGTTAATTTAATATACTACTACAACTATCCTTTAATTTAATATACTACTACAACTATCCTTAATAACATTAATTTAATACGTTTTATTAAACTATAATTTTTTTTTATTAGTATAGTTTCATCTTTAATTTAATATTTAAATAAATAATATTTAAATATATTATATAACTTAAATTCGTCCTCTCCTTTATAATATATATACATATTCGCTCGATTTTTTCGTATGAAGCTGACCCGCCTAATTAATAAATCTTCAATATTGCTCTTTTTCTGCAATGACAAAAGAAATTAGATGTCATTTTCATTTTTGAGCCGAAAATAATGAAAAAATAATAGTAAAGAGTCATTTAAAGGTCATATTTGTGCGGTTTTAAATAGTTAAAGGTCATATTTGTGCACTGTCAAAGTTTAAGGTCATATTTATGTATTATGCCCTTAGATTTTAAGTTGGACGCGTTCAGTTTTGTGTGTTGAACACACATTTTGCCACATAGGATTGGAGGTTATATTTGTGCTCTGTCAAAGTTTAAGGTCAAAGTTATAATTTGGTGTCAAGTTTATGATGGTTTTTATATATTAACTCTAGGTAAGTAAAGTAGAATTTCACTATTTTATGATAGTGTAAAACAAAGTTAGGTGAAGACTAAATGTTGAGATTAGACTAGTAAAATGAAGTTAATCAAGATAGATTCAAAAATTACTAAGATTAAGTGTCTAATTAAAAAGTTTTAGATCATACAAGATGATAACATTTTAAAATTGCTATTTAAAGTTATGAAAATATCTTATAACTTACTAAATCAAGATGCAACTATTGATTTATAGTCACTTTTATTTCCTAGGTCCAAAGTGAAAAATTATCGTATTATTATTTTTAAACTTAACATATAAAATATATTTTACATATATAAATTTATTAGATAATGTTTCACTTTATTTCATTTTAGTTTTATAAAATCAAAAACCTACTTAATTATTTGACACAACTATAAATTTATATAAAAGTCTACAATTTTATTAAAAGAAATATTGGTATATTATATGATTTGATCAATTTTGTCAATTTTTTCAAACCCATCAAACCAACATGTATTTGGAAAAGGGGCAAATTTAGCCCTTACCTATTGATTTCTGCTTATTAAGTTCCTCAATCTTTTTCTGCATTTTGGATCATTTGATTCTATAGGAATAATTAGTTTCAACATAATATCTAATATAAAATAATATAATAATTAATTGAATATAAAATCATTAAATATGACATCACACAAGATTATATAGTATTTCATTTAAATTAAATAATTAATGTATTTTGTTTTACGCTTTGTATGGTTGAAAAATATTTTTCTTTCAAACATAAGAAATTGGTGCAAAACAAAATAAAGATAAAAACATTGGTAGCTATATTTTATTTAAAATATTTGTTTGAACTAGAGAAATAAAATTTGTATAGTATAATAAATGCACAAAAATATAATTTAAATGCGAATAAACATAAAAGAAAATAAGGAAGAAATAAGAGGAAAAAATTGAAAGAAAAGGTGAATTCAATGTACACATGTGTCACTTCAAATTTCTTTCTGGACGCCTGCTTTGATATAAAAATAAAGAAAATTGATTTCGATCGAAAATGTATATATTTAATTATTTTTCTTTATATTTTAATATTTTTATCATTATTTGAATGTTAATTATATTATTTTGTGCTCAATATTAAATTTATCATGTAGAATAAAGTGATGCGAAAATAAAAAGATTTAAAGTACAAAAAAGGTGATTAAAACAAGTAAGTATAAGCTGGAGACACTTGATTGATATTGCCTCCCCAATGTGCAGATACAAGCAAAATAAAAAAATAAAAAATCACCTCAATGACGTTCGAAGTCAAGGCCTCCTCCCAATGAAGGACCTTAAGACTAACCCAAATGCCAATGCACCAAACAAATATTTTTGTTATAGTGGGTGTTTTTATATATTTTATATCTATTTTCATATTTTTTTATGTAATTTTATCTATTCCACGTCGAGTTTAGTGGGTGTCGGAGCATCCCAAATTTCTACATAGGTCCGCCACTGACTTTTATATGTCTATGTGAAATTAAGCTTTTCGTTCTAGGATTGCGATTCCTTCATGAATGTTATTATGTGGATATTGATTTAAATTAATTAGTTTACATTGTTCTTAATTATTTTATGGCATAGCTAATAGTGAAATACTTTTTACATGTCTATAGTAGAGCTCGATAGCAAGAATTATACATTAGGCAAAGAGTTGAACGAGGTGAGTTCTTAACCCTAATAGGGGGATCAAGTTCGTGATTAAATTAGATTTAGCTAATTATTTTACTTGATTACTATACAGGAGATATAAATGCATTTGCGTATAAAATTAGATTAACTTGAATTGGCCTGCAATTGTTCAATAATAATAGCAAATAAAATTAACCTAATCTATATATAATAAAAAGGAAGATCACAGAGGTCATAGACAAGGTAATGTGGCACCTCTCTATGACCTCTATTCATATATATCTTTTTTCTTTTTTTTTTGATATTTTTCTCATTAACTTGTTAGGATTTTTGCACTGATTTTCTTATTATATTTAAGTTTTATTTTTTTTATAAGGAAAATAAAAGTTACCATAATTATTTTTACTTTTCCTGAAAGAAAAAATATAATTCTTTTCCATATTTAGCTAACCTCTTTCTTGAAGGAAATGTTTTGGACATCTATAAATAGAAGACCCCCTTCTTATATCATAACATAATAACATTCACAATGTACTCTTTAAAGAGTGTTTGTTTATGAGGAGATTTTCTCTCTCATTAGTTTTTATATTTTTAATATTAGATTTTATATGTAGGCTAATTGGTCAAATAATATAATAATATTAAGTTTTTTAGTATTGTTTATGTGTCTTCTGAATTGTCACCACAATGATTTGCAACTAATAGCTTCCGCATGACGCCCTCTCGATTTTGAACTCAACATAACTATGATATGAAAATAATAAACAAATGTAGTAAATAAATGAAAAAGATGAAGAGTCAATATCGGGTGGACAACAGTTACCTAATGTGCAGATGATGGGAAAAGACATTGTTTTCACCCTAAACTATACCCGAAAAGTCTAAGGCACATCTAAACTATATTAGTGACCTATTACACACTTTAACTATAAAAAAGTGATATTATTACCTCCTCGCGACCCCCATTCTAAGGCGCGTGTGCTACACTTATTTTAGGCGCGTCCAGCCTATTAAATAACAAAAGTAAACGGCTAAAAACATTAAGGGAAAAGTCATCGTTTCCACCCCAAACTATAGTCGAAAAGTCGAATCCACACCTAAACTATATAAGTGACTTATTACACACCTTAACTATAAAAAGTGATATTTTTTACTGACGTGGTGCTGACGTGGCAGCGCGTGTAAAACACTACACCACATGCAAGTGGTGGTAGCCTGACAGGGTGTAAATAGTTTCACTTTTTTATAGTTTAGGTGTGTAATAGGTCACTAATATAATTTAGGTGTGACTTCGACTTTTTGGGTATAGTTTAAGATAAAAACGATGCCTTTTTCCGCAGATGATCTCTAATGCTTTATCAATATAATTATTGTCAGTAAATTAAAAAACGTTTTTTTTATGATTTATCATGCTAATTTAAACCCAACAACTCAATGGGAATATGTAAATGTGTGCTAACTGTATTTATACATAACTCTCATTTTCTTAATCTTCCTAACCCCAACGATTTAATTTGTAAGTTTATGACATCTTGTGATAGTCCTCCACTTTATCTACATATTCATGTTTTGTTTCAAAAAAATTCTCATCAAGGTAATTGTTTCACTTCTCCATCACCATAGCATACATAAGCTTGAGAAAAAAAAAATAAAGAAAATGTTAATCATCATATCATAGTGAGTGAATGATTTTGTCAATGAAGAATGATCGTTTAAAATAGCGAGTGAAATTTTTTCAAATTGTGCTTTCGAAATTTTCTTTTCCTTCATGGTAGCAACCGGTCTATGATGTGGAGAGAGATGAATGCGAATTCAAGACTTTTTCTTGAAGATAATAATTGAAGGTGAATACAAGACTTAAATTCTATAAGTTTTTTGGCAATGCATTGACATGTTTATGTTGTAAGAGAATATCGAAACGTTGCATCAAACTTCTTTGGGTTTATATAGACAGTACTGCATTTTTTTAAATGGCAAGAAGAGATGACAAGAAAAATAAGATAATTTTAGAAATTTTACGGAAAATCAAGAGGACGGTTAGATAATTTTTTAACTTTGTTGTTTTGTCTTTTTTTTTTTTTTTTTTTTGCTATTTCATTTCCCTTCCATTTATTTTTTATGTTTTCTTATTGGAGAGAAATTGAAAATAAAGTCCACCTTACGCAAAATGCTAACAGCAAGAAGGTACAGGAAGAAGAAAAAATTGTACGACATTTTAGATGAGCATCCTGCGAATTTTTACATTGCTGTTAATGTCTTTTTCATTATTTTTCTTATTTAAGTTCACATATAAAATGAGACAAGTCATTTTATAATTAATATGTAATATTTTTCACAATTTTTTAGTTTAGATGGTTTTATATAGGATGTTAAGAATTTGTAGAATATGAAAGATTCATTTATGATATATAATTATCAACATTTTATTAAAATAATAATGTTAATTTTCAACTATATTTTTATAATCGTACAAAGCGCGGATAGGTATACTAGTCTATTAATAAATGAGAGAATTCAGAAGAAAGAAGCGCATCTACATAGAAAGAGCAATGAGAGAGAAAATTACACCAAGCTACAAAGTGAGAATATAAGGTTCTAATCCTCTTTAGAGTTCCACTTGTATTATATACTTTTAAAAAGTCATATAGACAAGAAAGATTTGATTAATGGTGCTCTTGAAAAAGAAAGAGAGAAACACAAGATCGTTACTTCTGCGAGCTGAGAAGAAGATGATAGATTTATCAACGAGAAAGAAAGATCTCCCAGAGCATGAGAAACCTCAATCATGCATTTAGAAGGAGCAGTGACAACATTCTCTAGATGAAAGTGGAAGAGATGAAAATGAAGAGGTCGATTTAGGAAAATTGTATTTTTTAGGGGTATTGTTTGTAACTCCTGAATCCGGTCACTTTTGGGCCGAATTTGAATATTCTGTTTATATTTTCTTTTGGGAAAAAGATATGGACTGTTTATTTTTTACAAAAATGGCCCATATTTGAAAAGGTGGACATGGGCTGTCCAGTCGGCTAAACTAATTTTTTTTTTTAGTCATTTGGCCCAATTGGTCACATACAGTCTCTATCTTCAATTGATATACTTTTATACCAAATTGATTCAATTTTATACTGTATTGATCATGCAGTCCCTATACCCAATTGATACTCTTTTATACCACATTAATATACTTTTATACTACATTGATACACTTGTAGTGTTCATATACTCAATTGATACTCTCTTATAATAGATTGATACATTTTTAGAATGCATGTAAAAACTATATAGAGTCGTATAAAATATATATCTAAATAATAATTGTAGTTAAAATTGTGTAAAAATGTTATAATTATTATATAAAATATGTGTATATATAGAAATTGTATCATTATTACATATAGATATATATCTTTAACAATTGTATTATACTAAAGGTATATGATGTTGTATTTTATTGTATAAATAAGTAAAATTAAACAAAACAAATAGTAGTATGTTATTTTAATAATCTGAAAAGAAAAATAATAATTATTCAATTGTTTTAAAAAAATAAAAAAAGTAGAATCTTTAAAAAAGAAAAGTACTAAACTTATTACAATTCTTTTTGAGTGCTAGTTGATAGATCCATGCAAAAATTGGAAGAAAGTACAAAAATTAGTCGCGAAAAAAATAAAAAGTGAGGTTGCATGGGAGAAAAAGAAATGATGGGGAGGTGAAGTACGTGTAGCCGTCGTGATAGTGAACATCTTGAACTAAGCAGTGCCATGATCGAGTGGCTGTTTACTAGATTTTTAAATTTAGGTGTTAATTTTGTGAAATTATTTTAGGTTTAGGTGTTTTTTTTTTTCCCCTGTTCTTTTTTTGTTTGGGCTATTTCAAAGCCCCATCAAACTCTTTTTCATTCTTAAATAAAACAGACCATGCATCCAAAATTTACCTAAATCTTTTTTGATAAATGTGCTCTTTCTTTTATTCTTTGGCCCAAAACAAAAAGTCAAGAAAGACAGCAAAAAATATGTACAATGGAACTCAACCGAAAGTGATCGAATTTAGGTGAAAAAAAAAAGTACATAGAAAGAAAAAATAAGTGTGTATATATATATATATAAAATATTATTTATCTTATATTTTAATACTTTTATCATTTATTTGAATACTAGTTTAGTGTCCGTGTTGCGTAAGTCTTTCATCAATCATTAAGACTATATACATAAAAAAGAAGAATATTAGTAAAAAGTAGCAATTAGTGTTAATATAATGTTATATTTATTTAAATGATATAAATAAATATTATATGTCCAATATAAATATAAATGTGTCTAATGCACGTATCTCATCTCATGAACAAAATTTTAATATATTATTGATCAGCTAAGCCGAATATTGTATCATACATTAAATCAACTTCTAATCAATTGAACAAAATTAGTGACCCTTTTTGATATATACAAACCAAGATTATTCTACAAAAAGAAAAGTTGAATTTTCCTATAATTAAATGCAACACTAATGATGTCTGTAGAAGAAATCTAGGTATATACACATATAAATTTTGTTTGAGAAACAAAGACGAATCTAATATATGCACAAACTAAAAAAATTAGAGAAAAAACTAATTTAGAAGCATGAGCTACAACAATAAAATTAAGATACAAACATTGATGACTATATTTTATTTAACGCTTAAGTTATTTATAGGCCCTTAATCTTTTTTTGAAATGTCGCTTGAATTTGTTAACTCAGACTTGTACCTATTATATTCCTAATCCACCTAAAATTTGATCCATCTAGGCCTTTTTTGGATAATCAGCAAAAAATATAGAATGTGTGTAACACACTCGCGTGACGTGACAAAAATAATCAATAAAAAAAAAATACGTGGCAAACGAATTTAAAAAAAATAACTATGAGTTAAAAATAAATTATTATAAAAATAAAATTTTAATATAAACAAATCCCCCCCCCCGGCATAAATGCCCCCACCCCCACAAAAAAGAAAAAGAAAAATTCCATTAATTACACCACCAAACCCCACTGCATCACCTTCTTCCCCATTTCTCTTCATTTCTCTAAAAATCACCATTACCACATTGTCTTTCCCACGTTCTAAACCATCCAAATTTTAATTTTTTTAGTGGTACTATGACCTTCTTTATCCATTTGCATGATACCATTCTCTCCAATTTCACGGAAAGTTGTTTGATTTTGATCAAAATTATCTTCAATAATTTTATTAAGAGTTACAGGTGAGATTAATTATGCCTAACTAATTTTAGTAATTGCAATTGGTAGAGAGTATCAGTTAGTTGATAAGGAGGCCATTTACACACGAAGCCATGCTTCGATAATTCTGTTCAGAATCAAATTCTCATTCAGTTGAAGTTAAAGACATTTCTTTAGCCGGAATTATCACTTTTTTCGGCACAACAGTTTTGAATTTCGCTGATTTTTTGGATTTCAATTTATTTGGCCTGCTCAATCACTTTTTGGGCCTGTTTAATTTTGAAATTTGGGATTATTTTGTAGACGTTGAAACAATCCCAAATTTTAAATAAATTTGATTTGGCAGGGTTGAAACAATCTCAGCTTAAAGACGAGAAAAAAAAGTAAAAAAATTGAGATAATTAAGCAATATTATGTGGTGGTGTGTGCTAAGAGGTGATCGAAAATGGTGTGGAAGAATACTTTTAACTTAAAAGAAGAAAGTTTTAAATGAAAAAGATGAAGAAGAGGACGAGCGGGGGGCGGCGGGGGGGGGGGGGGGGGGGAGGGTGGATTTTAAAAAAAAAAGAACAGGAGGTTGGTGGTTTTTTTTTTTAAGAAGAGGGGGGGGGGGGGGGGGGGGGGGGTTTTTTTTTTTTTTTCTTTTTTTTTTTTAAATTAAGAAATTGTTATTATTAAAAAATTATATGCATAAAATAATTTAAGTGTGGATTTTTTAATTAAAAAAATATTATTTACTCTTATATTCAGGCGCCCAAATACACTTTCCTTGCCAAATCAATATTTTGCGTATGATAGGTAACAATCTAAGCAATTTAGATATCTGATAGGTACAAGTCTGAGTTGAGGGATCCAAGTGAAATTTCGAAACAAGTTTAAGGGTATATCGATAACTTAATTCGTTATTTAAAATATTTATTTGAATCAAAGAATTAAATTTTGTATTGTGTAATAGATGCACATAGATAGAATTAAAAAGCTAATAAACAAAAAATAATAAGGAATAAATAAGAGGAAAAAAGGAAAAGAAAAGGTGTATTGAAATGCATATACATGGTGTTAGTTCAAATTTCCTTCTGGATGCATGTGTTTGATAAAAAAAACAAAAAGTGAATTATATATATATATATATATATTATTCATTTTATAGTTTAATTTTATATTATTATTTGAATGTTAATTATTTTTTTGTGCTCAATATTAAATATTTATTATGTAGGATAAAGTTATGTGAAAATAAAGAGATTTGAAGTAAAGAAAAAAAAGATTAAAATAAATAAGTATAAGATGAAGACACTTGATTCTTATTGTTTTCCCAATTCAAAGACACAAGAAAAATAAGAAAATGAAGCACTGAAATTGCACATTACAACACAAATTAATTTCAGTCTGATGTATAGTGCATTGCTCTAATTGCCACATCGAATTTCGTTATGCATCAAAGCAATTTTTGAACACAAATAATTTTCAGTTTATTCCATCTTAACTTGTTTATATATCTATAACTAGTCCATAAACAAAATTGTTAGTATAACATTAGACTTAAGAAAAGTTAAGAACTACCATAAAGGCCAGAGATTATTTAATTTACCTTTTTTTTCTTCATATTATTCATTTTTTTGTGTCTTTGAAAGAATAATTATACTTTTACATGCCTATGTAAAACTAAAATTTTCGTTCTAGGATTGTGATTCTTTCACGAATATTTTTCAACTAATTAGTTTATATTATTCTTAATTATTTTATTGCGTAGCTAATAGCGAACTACTACTACATGTCTATAATTGAGCTCAATAGTAAGTATTATACCTTAAGCAAAGGGTTTAACATGGTGAGTTCTTAACCCAAATGGAGGGAGCAAATTCCTGATTAGGTTAGATTTAGCTAATTATTTCACTTGATTACTCTACAAGAGATATAATGCATTTTCATTAATTCTACTCTGTTCAGCGTATAAAATTAGATTAAATTGAATAGTCATGCAATTGTTTGATAAAAATAGCAAACAAAATTAAGCAATTGTTTGATAAAAATAGCAAACAAAATTAACTTAATCGATTAATAAATGAGAGAAATCAAAAGAAAAAAGCATATCTATAGAGAAAGAGCAGTGAGAATAGAAACTTACACCAATCTATAGAGACAAAATAAAAGGTTTTAATGCTCTTTCAAGTTCCAATTGAACTCTTAGAGTTTCACCACATTACGCACCTAGAAAGTGTCAAGGAGACAAGAGAGATCTGATCAATAGTTCTCTTGAAAAATGAAAAAGAGAAACACAAGATCGTTACTTTTGCAAGTTGAGAAGAAGATGATATATCAATGGATGATGAAGAAAGTTGATATCCCAGAGCATGAGAAGCCTCAAATGCACGTTTAAAAGTTACATGTAACCACGACATCCTCTAGTTGGAAGGGGAAGAGATGAAAATAAAGAGAATCAATTTAGGAAACCCAATTTTAGGGGTTTTGTTTATAACTCCTGAATACTGTCGCTTTTGAGTTGAAATTGAATGTTCTGTTTTTCTTTTTTCTTTTTCAATTTGGGTCATTTTGGAGCCCGACTAAGCTCTTTTTCATTTTTAAATAAAACAGGCCAGACATTCACACACACATATATATATATTTTAAAATATGCGCTTTTTTTAAGCTCAAAACAGAATATCAAAAAGACAATGAAAAATATGTAATCTACTATACCTCCAATTGAAACGATAGATGACTTGAAGTAACACTAAGTTATATAATGTGCATGATATAATTGAATTTGATAGTCATTTTTTCCTCTCATTTTGGATGATTTATTTTAAAGAAAATGGGGTAGGTGGAAGTAAAATGATGGAACGATGTAAATTTAGATGTAAATTTAACCTTTTCTTTCTTGTTTTGAATTGGACCCGACCAAAAGTGATCGAGTTCAGGTGATAAAAACAAATACCTACAAAGGAAAAATAAGAGAGAGTGTGTGTATACATGTACATATAATTATTTTTCTTATATTTTAATATTTTTATTATTATTTGAATATTAATTTAGTGTACGTGCTATGCATATGAGTCTTTTGTCAATCAATAAAATTATATACATAGGAAGAACAATATTTTTAAAAAGCAACAATTGATGTTAAAATTAATGTTATATCTATTTAAATGATATAAATAAATATTATATGTCAAATATAAATATAAATGTGACCACCAGTTCAAATCACATGAATATTGAATAAAGTTATGCCAGAAAGTAAAATACAAGTTAAGGAATGAGTAGCATACTTGAAATATAGAAGAATTCAAAGAAGAATTGAAGTTTAGAGTCCGAATGATGAAATCCTTATAAAACCCTTGAATTTTCTTGACTTGGGAGTTAAAAATGAGAAGAGTGAAGTTTGCTCTTTATAACTGAAGGCAAAGGGGTCACTTAGGTATTTTTAAATTGTTAAAGGGGTAAAGGACCAAAAGCCCTTGCTCCCAAGTGAAAGAAAGCAAAATTGGACGAAAATTACACAACAACGTGGAACGCTACTATTATAGAGGGTATCCAACATGCCACACTCTTAACGCGGTAATTAAGTAGCATGTCATGCTATTATCGCGGACCGTCACTGCCTTGGGATCCCAAAATAACCCCAAACCCCTTCTGTAAATTCCAAAACTTTTTCAAAACACCCTGTCAACATCCTTTGTCATGATTCAATTCAAAAATTAATATTACACACGTGGTAGGATCAAAATAAATTAGTCAAAATTTTGCGGGGTCTTCCAATTCAGTTCCACACTGAAGGTCTAGCCTTAGATGTTCGTATCTTCAAGGTAGGTTATAACTTAACTTTCTTCAGACTAGGATGGTTAGTCAACTATTTACATAAAGCATTCTATGGGTTAGGTAATTAGTAGTGGGAGTTATAGTTTTAAGGATATTATTATTATCATGTGCCCGAGTGGAGGCTTATTGTACATTGTTGATGACTTGAGAGGATATATTTGTTATGAATACTTGAGGGCGGCTTTATCTGATATTATAGGCCTTGTTTGTACATTTAGTTGGCTTATTTATTATTGTGTCGCCTGAGTAGGGACTCAACTTATTTATAATAGGCCTTACTTGAGTATTATTTGTCTTTATTATTAGAATGTATCCGATTGAGAGGTTTAAAATGATATTATTGAAGTCTTACATAACTATTTATACTGGTGGGGCCGCTATGGATTGTTATCATAAAATATTATCATTTTGAGTTAATTTTGAGCTTATTCATACCTGTATTGAATTGATCATTATCTGTATAATAATTGGTTTGAGAATTACATCCTCATTTTATTTATGCATTTTTATGATATTGGTACCATTAAGAAACACTAATTTATTTGGATATAAAATAGATCATTTTTCAAAACACTTATACCAAGGGATGTGCTAGTAAGGTTGATTGAAAAGTACTGATTTTAACAAAAAATGAGACACTTTATAAAATGCTTATAACAAGAGATGTTCCGATAAGATTGATTGAGGCATGAGATTGAGATTATAAAAGTAATGGGTGGTAAACCCCCCTGGGTCATGTCCTGAAGCACGGAGGCTTGTAAGGTGTATGCAAAAGTTCCACCATCATTTGATTGCATTGCACTACATCTCCATCTCCGTCTCTTGAACTTCCTTTATGTATTTGTTGTCATTTACTTGATTCCTATATAATTATTTTATGTGTAGCTTTTCTTTTTACCATATTATATTATAGAACTATTAGTGGAGACGGTGTGAGTTATCATTTGAAAACTTTTTTATATGTAAATGACGAGCTCATAGTATATTTTACTTGTTTAGTTTTCTACTTTACTCAGTCATCCTATGATACCTACTTAGTATAAGTGGACAGTACTGACGCCTACTTCTGCACCCTTTCAATGTAGATCCAAGTATGAGTGTGATCCATGGTGGATAAGTTCATGTCGTGGTAGCTGAATTTTGAGGAACGGGTATGCTCCAGAGTTTGAAACTAATTTTGTACCTCCTCAACCTCATCTTTTTTTATTATTATTCTAAAACAAACTCTTGTATTTTCTATTTTTTAAACTATATATTTAGATGTTCTTTCTACTTATGACACAATTTCTGGGGATTTATGTATCTAGTTCAGATCTTTGCTATGTTTATAACTTATGGCTTGACTTTATTCTAGAAGTCTCACATTTTTTATTTTTCTTTCATATTTTGATCATTCTTTGTTGTATTGGATTTGTCTAATTTACTAAGGATGGTTCTGAGGTATGTGCCATTATGACCTCAATTATTTGGGTCGTTACAATCTTTAAGTCAAGTTGAGACTTTCTTTTACTCATTTTGAAGTGCTTAAGTGCCTATTTCATGAATTGGGAGTAATTAGAAAGAAGGTCTTGTATAGATGGAGTGACAAACATCTATATGGGTACCTTCGCATTGTAAAGGGCTAAAAAAGAAATCTAATAACTATTAGTTTATCTTGTGTAAAATATTCTGGTGATTCTAAACTTGGGATTTGTTGATATTGATGGAATAGTCTGTTATGAGTAAGATTTGAGCTACTTGAGTCAGTATTGTTGAGTTGAGTATGACCTTATGAGTCTGGGGTTAAGATGTTGTGTTGTTTCTTATCATCATGATTCATGTGTATGCACTCATATCCAGATCATAGCAATATGAAACTGATATTTTGAGAAAGAATGATTTGAAATGCCTAGCATGCTCGATGAAAAAGTATTTCAGATGGATTTTATTAATTTAAAACTTGCATACCCGATGAGAAAATATTCTAGATGGATTTTGTTTATTTTGACTTGCATGTTCAATAAGAATTACTCCAGACATCAATGAAAAATGGTTTTGAAAGGATTTATTAATTGCATGCCCGACAGAAAATTATTTTGGTTCTTATATGGATCTCGCGAATCTCCCATGATTCCAAGCTAGCCAAACAAAACAGTAAGTGTATACTGTCATTTATTGCCTCATTTTTTTTCATCTCATCATTTACATAATGATTTGTTGTGTTTTAGAACTGTATTTGATTAACTGACTGATGTTATACAGATTTTGAGAGTTGGTGTTGACTATTATTATTGATGTGATATAAATGTTAGATTAGATTGGCTTCTATGAGTGCAGGTTATTTGGTTGTGTTGGATAGTTAGTTTTGGTGTTTATCGCCATCATTTTAAATTAGGATCAGTCAATGATAATACTGAGTACATGTATTTCATATTTACCCTTACTTTTTTGTACCTTATGTGCAGGTACTATTGTGGTCCCCAGATGTTGATCTTAGAGGTGCGTGTGATTGCTTCACGAAGATTCTAAGGTAGCGATTGTTGATATTGGTACCCTGGATTTTCTTATAATCTCATTCTTATGCTTATTTTTCATATTTTTGATTGTTTGGACTATTCTTCGTATTACTCTAATAGAGATTTGTATATGTGACTACCAAACCTTGAGCACCTAATATTTATGGCATGCTTTTGTATGCATAGTTTCGAGGCTTTTTAGGCTTTACTGAACCTATTGTTTCTTTTTATTTCCTTTATATTTTGGGTTATTATCTTGGATAGGGTTTTAGGCTTATCTTTCATGGTGGGTTGATCGGTACTATAACGGTTCCAATTTTGGGTCTTGACAAAAATATTTGTTCAAACCACTATAATGATCCTCATAGTCATTTTTCTTGTTTTCATATATTCTCGGTGTCTAAAGCTTTTCTATAAACCGACCCAAGATATTCATGACTTGCTGGGATTGATAGTTTGATTTCGGGTGGTTCGTTTGAGAATAATAGTGATACCAAAGATATTGTGGAATGTTTAATTTAATTGACATTTGATAGAAATACAATTTATTACCCATCTAAAATATTTTTGATATTGATAAAATTCTTTAAGTTATGCTATATTTATATTACTTTATAATAGCTTTTATGGTCTATTAATATTTTAAGAGAAAAAAATAAATCTAAATATATTAAAATATTATTATTATATAATAGAGATTTTATTAGAAATAATTTTCTATTAATTATGATATATTCAAAATATTATATTTATTTTACCATGAACCTATGCGTTATCCGAGTACAAATATAATGGAGAGCAAAGGCTGGTGTTTCCAAACTCCCAGCACGTGGAATCTATGCAGAAAGACACCAAATTAAGTGGTGTCATTATGTTAACATGACAATACCAAATCATTACAACCTTAAGAGTTAGTAAATATCAACTTTCTTATATAAGTACTAATTTCATTCAACATTTGAGTTTAGAAACATTATGTTCATGTAATTTTCTTACAAGATCAATAAATTTTCATCCATGCTTGATTGCATCACGAAGTAAATTTTAAAATACTGTTATATTTAATCAACTCGAGTTCTAGCGGGACATTATTCGGAGGCTTTTTGGAGAAGGTAGGCTAGACTTACCCTACCTTTAGATTGAACTTATTTATGATAATTGTATACTAGTTTTGGATAAGTACTTGTATTTTGTGTACCATTTTAAATATATATATATATATATATATATATATATATCATGCCTTATTTATCCGATTAGGACCCCGTTCTAACAAATTTTGGTATCTTATCTTTTAGTATAATATAGCCTCTATCACTTTAGGATGTGGAATAAAGTTGCAAAACTTTGGATTCAACCCCTTTTTAATCAAGTGATTATCTAAATGTATTTTAGTTTCGGTTAAGGTGCAGCATAAACTTTATTTTTGTCACTGATTGTGAATTTTGGTACCACTTTGGCATTGGTCATGGTATGGTTTGGATTTTAATTTTACCGTTCTCTATGGTTACTATGAGTTTCAGTTCGACTCCAGCATCTGGGTATGATAATTTGAGAGTTCAGTAAGTGATTACTATTATTTTAGGAGTTGTGGTTCCTCTAAGTTTTGGTTTGAGTCCAGCATCTGATTATGAGTTCTATTGTATATCATATTTGAGGCCTCTCATTATTACCCACTATTTTTGGTTTGAGTTCGACATCTGGCCTGTTGTTATTATCCACCGCTACCGGTTTGAGCCCGACGCCTGGCCTCTCATTACCGGTTCAAACTCGGAGCATATCTGGATGGCTACAATGGTTTCATGGGATTGGTGTAGTTATGGATTATTTACACTTTTTTTTACAATTATTTCTTATGTGTCCCACCGAGTTATGGGGGCACGGTTGGGTTAATTGTCTTCTTCTGTGTGCCTAGCAGGCTTATGAGGGTCTAGTTAGGTTATGTTTGATTTGCCTTTTATTACTGGATTATTTATATTTTTGTATCACTTATACTTATTCTTTTGTCACATTTGTGTAGCTTGATAGTTGTGTAGCTTTATCTCCCTGTTACTGTTGACTATACCCTCGTATTTGTGTGTAACGCCCTAAAAGTGGGTCTCGAGACGTCACATGGTGCTCAAGACTACGAGTAGCCTCAAACTAATCCTGTAAGCCTTTTACTAAATTTAAAGCTCATAATAAAGAAATATAGATATTTAATCAAAGCTAAAATACGAAATTCTATCTGATCTAAGCTGAAATTATCTGAACATGATATCTGAAAATATTAGACTTCAATGACTGAAAAATCAATACTGGAAATCTGAATCATAACTAGCAGTCTGACAAGCCTCTACTACTAATAACTAGAGAGCCACTGGGATAAGCCCCCAGCTGACTCGAACTGACTGAAAATATTGAATCAACAACTCTAATAAGCTAAAAGCTGAATAACTAGGTCCCCGAACTATGAGGACTCACCAACTGTCGGGATGTAGATGGTGATGCTCAAATCCACTCATGCTGCTGAAACTGATCACCTGAACCACATTATGAGACAATGTAGCATATAGACGTATAGGTGGATCAGTACTTCTGGAATGTACTGAGCATATGAGGGTGAAATGTATAGTAAAATTATGAAGGAATACATATATCTTTCTAAAAAATAATGCATGCCAAGTAATAATGGCTCACTTAGGCTTGAGTAATTGAAAACTGTAATCATAAATCATGAATGATAAAACATACTATATGAATGCTGTGAGCCACCACACTTAGTTCTAAATCTGTATAGTTCTAAATCTGTACTTGAAATATGTTTTCAATCATACATGCTAAGTGTTAAAGGACTCACCTTTGTATCTGTAAATTAAAAGCTGAAATCTAGTAGGTAGTGATTTATATAAGACAATAGTTGAATAAAATCGTGAGCCTTTACAATTAGTTTCTAAAAGTTTTTTCGTTATTCGTTACTCTTTTCTGTAGGGAGGTTCTTCTAACCGACATAAACCATGTGAGCTAACATGGAGTCCAACGTCTAGTTTCATTATGGGAAAACCTCACATTGGGGAGAGGTGTTATACTCTTGCCAAGGAGTATAACCTAAGCTAAGTAATCACATCTGTAACTGTCATCCATAAAGAAATAGGAATAATTTGATAATTTGAACCTACATTGGCTCATAGTTTATGGGCATGAAAACATACCTAACTCGGTGCTAAATACTACTCCCTTTAATCAGTATGCTCATTCTGTAGAAAATCCACTTTTAAAACTATTATAATGGTTTATAATGAAAACCACTTATGAATTTGTTTACTGTAAACTGTAGATAAAACTGTAAAGTGGATTCCATATCTAAACTGAGATCAAAAGATCAAATCTTTATTCAAAATCTGAATATAAACTAATCACGGGATGCTTAAAAGCATAATCTTCTTGAAACATTAACATTCAAACTAGGGATTGATAACCCATGCATCAATTTCATGTCAAATCATCATAAAGTTCATGCTAAATAGTGAAAATCTTGATAATTCAATTCTAAATCTGAGAATTAATGTCATACGCATAAAATTATGAATGTAGACATGCAATTCAACATCTAATCACGTGTAATATCATAATCTTCAAATAGTGATGAGTGGTTATATACCCTAATTTGAAATTCATGTAAATTCATGTAAAATTCAACTTTAAAACTAATTTTGGGCACAAGGATGAAAGAATAATCTTTGTTGAAAACTCCACATATCTTAATTAATGATTGGATGGAGTATCTTGAACTTTGAGTCCCTATTTGTGCTCTTGAAGATTAATTCTTGAAGATCTTGAATTGGAAATCTTGATTTTTAGGTTATCTTGGAAAAAGAATAGTGGAATTTGGGTTTCTTGAGGATTTCAAATTGGAGTTCTAGGGTTTGTTGGAGAGGAATTTGGTGAAAAAAAGAGAGTATAATGCTTAGAATAGGTTTAATTCTCTATTTTTCACGATTTGGGGGCTTGAGAAAAGACAAAAATGCCCTTTGAAAAAATGTAATTTGGAACTGGAAATCTCGATTTTGCACTCCACCGCTATACGGTGCCATTGCGGTGGCTTACTGGAAAAGGGAAAATTATCATTTTGGGCTCTGGCGCGACACGGCGTAATCGCGTTGCATCACTGAAAAGGAACGAGTGCCATTTTGCACTCCACCGCGGTGCTATGCTCCATCGCGATTTCTGGAGCGACACTGGCCAATTATGGTGGGCTACTGGAAAGGGACGAACAGGATTCTGGACTTTACCACGACGTGGTGTAATTATGGTGCTTCACTAAAAAATGGACAATTGCAAATCTAGCTTGCACTGAGATGCAGTGCTATCGCGTTGGCCTGCTATTTCTCACTAAAAGTGTCATAACTTCTCAATCGAGTATTGGATTAAGGTAAAATTGGTATCATTGGAAAGCTGGTTTAATTATATACAAGTTCGTGGGTTTATAGATAGAAAATTCTACATGTATCAATAGTTATACATTTTAAAGTTGTCCCTTGACACACTAAGAGCTAAACGGGACTAAGAAAAGTACAGGGGGACTAAGAAAAGTACAGGGTATTATATTTTGTTATACATTTTTTGTATTAAGCTCAGTTGACCGATGATACCTACTGAGTGCCCATTGCTTTTACGCTCATACTACACTTCTTCATCTTTATCCTGATGCAGATCTGAGTACTAGCAGCCGGTGTTGACATGATTCCTACTTTCAAGTACTAATCTGGAGCAAGGTAAGCTTGTTGTCGTCTGAGGCTGATCCTCCTCTATCTATTCTAGTTTACTCTTTTAGACTTGAGACGGCTTGTATATATTGTGTATATTTTAGATTTTGTCTACTACTCGGGGTATCTTTCAGTAGTGGATCTAGTGCCGACATTACCAGGTGTTTGGACGGATTTATTTATATATTTTGGTCCTTTTCCTTCTCTCATTTGGAATATACTTTATATGTTTATTTTTTGTGTTTCTCTTGTTACTACTACTATTATCATTATATATGGTCTATTTTGGTTTCTTTCCATTAGCCCGTTACCTATTATTCTAGGCTATAGCTTGGATTGCCTACTGATGAGATAAAGTAGGCGCCATCAGGTCATGAGAAATTAGGTCGTGACAGCTTGGTATCAGATCTTAGGTTTCACTCGTATTGTTGGTATGAGAGTTGATGTTTAGTAGAGTCTCATGGATCGGTATGGGGTCGTCTATATCCTATCCTCGGGAGGCTACGGAGCATTTTTAAGAAAAAAAATCTCATTTTCATGATCCATTTTCGTACGTTGGGTCTGAGCTGGTTTTTATCTTTATTGGTTCACTCTTTATGTAGATGGCTAGGATATGAGGTGCGGGGACAGAGAAGAGGACCCGAAGCCCGTTGATCGAGTCTCGGTTAGGGGTCGAGATCGACCCAAAGTTTAGCAAAAAGATAGAGAAGCAACCCTAGTTCGATATCAGGCGAGGGATCCATCACTTAATCCTAACATAGCTCCTGAGATTAAGAGAGGTCCAGATATTCTGCCACCACAGCAGTAGGTAGGCTAAGGGAAAACCCAGACTCTATCCAATATTATATACTCTTCAATCCTTACAAATGTATTAGTAAATATATTGGGGTTAGTTGGTACTCTACCAGCTGAGGAAGCTCATCAGTAGCATAAGCTAGTATTATTTAGGGGCACAACCTATGGCAGCGACGCTTAGGGTAGAGGTTCTGCCAGCACCAGTAGTCCCACAGTCTAAAATAGACCAACCAATCATGTCTCAAAGGAGCAGAATATGTTGGGATACTTTTTTAAATTGACTCCACCTAGGTTTGTTGGGACCTCAGGAGAGGATGTTTATGAGTTCTTATCTAGTTGCAAAGAGGGGTTACGGAATTAATGGTTTGTTAAGTCGCTATGAGTGTACTTTGTTTCTAATCATCTAGACACAGTAAAGAGGAGGTAATGGAGAGGTTATCTTGATTCCAGGCCAACTAGATCTCCACTGGTAACTTGGACTCAGTTCATCGAGGCTTTCTTGGGGAAGTATATACTTCGCAGTATGCGTGAGTATCTTTGGGGTAGTTTATTGCTTTGAGATAGGTTTCTATGTATGTAGTTGAGTATGAGATAAGATTTCATAAGTTAGCCAGGCATGCCACTATTATTTGGCCTATGGAGTATGAGCGAACTTGATGTATTGTTAGGGGATTGAGATTACTATTTCGTAGGGCTACACAGAGTTTGGTGACTTTAGGGAAGCCTTTTACTGAGATTGCTGAGCATATTTATTCTATAGAGAAGATGGATTATGAGGCCCAAGGGGACAGTGATAAGAGGCTTCATTACTAGGGCGGTTATAGTATTCACAGTTCATAGGATGAGGGTTTCATGATAGGTATCCCCAGCAGTAGCCTTATTAGCATCAGGGTCAACCTAGTCGGCCAGTTCAGGCATCACTTCAGCTATTAACTAGGGATCATCTCGATTGTAGTAGTTCCATTAGTCAAAATAGTATTCAACCACAGAGGGGTATTCAATCAGGATCGTGGAGTTAGGGTGGTCCTTTTGGATCCGCCGAACCTTCTAAATAGAGCAGGGTGCTTAAGGTATGTTATAACTGTAGGGTTGTTGGTCACTTCATCCGTGAGTATCTTTAATGCAGAATAATTGAGCCTTCAGTTCAAACTGCACAGTCGATCATATCAGTGTTGTCGATAGGTAGGGGTGGTGCACATAGTAGTGGGGGTAGTCCTCAATATTCTAGAGGTAGGCCGTAGGAAGGTCGGATAAATGGTCGGACAGGCACCCAATCTAATAGTGAACAGGGTCATTTGTATGTTCTACCAGTAATATCAGGGGTTGAGGCTTCAAATGTTGTGATCACAAGTATGATTTTTCACATGCCATCAGCGAAACTTTTACTATGTTTGATCCCAATTCCACATTTTCATATATTTCCACTTATTTTGCATCGCGGATGGGTTTATGTTTGGAGTCCTTATTTATACCATTGCATGTAGCTACCCTAGTGGGTGAATTTTTAATAGTGGATCGGGTATATAGATCTTGTTTAGTAATTGTTCAGGATTTCAATACTTAGATTTATCTTATTGTCCAAGATATGGTAAATTTTAATGTGATTCTAGGCATAGATTGGCTATCTCCTTACCATGCAATCTTGGGTTATTTTGTTAAGACTGTTACCTTAGCCTTGCCTAGCGTACCCCCAATTTTGTGGCAGGGTTTTGTTAGTCATGCGTCAGCAGGGTTATTTCTTACATTTGGATAGGAGACTGATATCTAGGGGTTGTGAGTTATTTCTTGCATATGTTTGGGGTATTAGTGTTGAGAGTCCATCACTTGACTTCATCCCTGTTGTTCGCGAGTTTCCTGATATGTTTTTAATCGAGCTACCTGACCTTTCTCCTGAGCGTGATATAGAGTTTATTATTAATCTTGATCCAGGCACCTAATCTATTTCTATGGCTTCTTATTATATGGCTCTTGCTGAGCTAAAAGAGCTGAATAGGATCTGCTAGGTAAGGGTTTTATCAGACTGAGTATATCACCATGGGGTACTCCAGTTCTACTTGTGAAGCAAATATGGCCTTATGCATATATGTATCGACTACAGGCAGTTGAATAAGTTGACTATGAAAAATAAGTATTCTATGCCTCATATCGATGATTTGTTTAACTAGTTTCAGGGTGCATTAGTGTTTTCTAAGATAGACTTGAGGTTTGGTTACAATAGTTGACAGTTAGGGCTGCGGACATCCTTAAGAAAACCTTTAAGACTCGTTACAGTCATCATGAGTTCCTGGTAATATTCTTTGGGTTGACCAGTGCCCCAACAACATTTATGGATCTGATGAACCGCATGTTCAAGACATATTGAGACTCCTTCGTGATAGTATTTATTGATGACATTTTTGTATGTTTTAAGGATAAGGAGGAATAAGAGTAGCATTTGAGAATTGTGCTCCACACTTTAAGATATTATCAATTTTATGCCAAGTTCTCAAAGTGTGAGTTGTGGCTTAATTATGTATCTTTCTTGGGGCACTTAGTGTTCAAGGATGGTATTATGGTGGATGCACCAAAGGTTGAGGCTATTCGTAGTTGGGCTAGCCCTATGTCACCTACTGAGGTTCACAATTTTGTTGGGTTGAAAGGTTGTTATGGGCGGTTTGTTGAGAGTTTTTCTTCTATTATAGCCTCTATGACCAGATTGACCAAGAAAGGGGTTTCATTTTAGTGGTCTGCGAGTTGTGAGGCGAGTTTACTGAAACTCAAGGGTTTGGTCAAGGGTGGGTTTTTACTGTCTACTATGATGTGTATAGTATTGGTTTGGGGTATCTTTTGATGCAGTGTGAATGTGTTATTACATATGCACCGAGACAGCTTAAGGTGCATGAGTGCAACTACCTAACTCATTATTTGGAGTTGGCAGCGATAGTATTTGCGCTTAGGATATGGAGACATTATTTGTATGGGGTTCATTGTGAGATCTTTATTGACCACCACAGTCTTCAGTATATTATTACACTGAAAAAGCTTAATTTGAGGCTACGTATATAGTTTGAGTTGTTAAAGGACTATGATATCTCTATTCTCTACTATAGGGGCAAGATGAATGTACTAGAGGACGTCTTGAATCGGAAGTCAGTGAGTAGGGGTAGCTTGGACTTCATTTCAGTTTCTCAATAGTCTTTGGCTTTGGACATCCAGTCCACAGCTAACTTGATAGTTTGTCTAGATATTCTTGGCCTGCGGAGGATCATTGTAAGTGTTGAGACTATATCTACCTTGTTGGAGTAGATTTAGGATCATCAATTTGAGGATAGGAGGCTTTGTAGTATTCAAAGGCAGATATTGAGAGGTGATTCTAGGAGGTCTACCTTAGATTTTTAGGGTATCCTCAGGTTTGATGGTCGTATTTATGTTCCAAGGGTTGGAGATTTGATTCAGTTGATTCTTTGCTAGGCTCATAGCTCTAGATACTCTATTTACCGTAGAACAACTAAGATGTATAGAAATTTGAGACAACATTACTGGTGGAGTGGTATGCGAAGAGATATAGTACGGTTTGTGGCTTGATGCCTTTGTTGTCAACCGGTAAAGGTTGAGCATCAGAGACCTGGTGGATTGCTTTAGTAGATACCCATTCTCGAGTAGAAGTAGGAGAGATTTACTATGGATTTCGTAGGTAGATTGCCGAGCACTTCCCTTGGTTTTGATAGCATTGGGTCATCATGGATCGGTTGTTCAAGTCTATACATTTTATCCCCATTCGAGTCTTCTACAGTATCGAGAGGTTATCTCGTGTTTATATTCAGGAGGTTGTTTGCTTACATGGTGTACCTGTGTCCATTATTTCAGAATGAGTCTCTCCGTACGCTTCTAGCTTTTGGAGGACATTTCAGGAGGATTTGGGCATCAAGGTTGATCTTAGTACCATATTTCCCCCCATACTGGTGGGCAGTCAGAGCAAACTATCCAGGTTTTGAAAGACATGCTCTGTACTTGTGTGTTGGATTTGGGGGTCAGTGGGACTAGTTTCTACCTTTGGTGAAGTTTGCATATAATATCAATTTACATTTAAGTATTCAGATGGCACCATTTGAGGCATTATATGGTAACGATGTTGATATTCTATTGGCTGATTTGAGACTTCAAAAGCTAGGCCTCGTGGCACAGATTTTGCTTCACAAGTCATTGGACCGAGTTTGGGTGATTCAGGACAAGCTTTGAGCATATCAGAGTAGACAGATGAGTTATTTTAACCGTAAACGTCATCCGTTAAGGTTTAGAGTTGGTGATAGGGTCTTCCTGCGAGTATCACCCATGAAGGGCGTGATGAAGTTTGGGAGGAGAGGCAAGCTTAGTCCCAGATATATTGGACCCTTTAAGATCCTGCAAACAGTTGGGAGGTAGCTTATGTGTTGGCATTGTCTCTTTCCTTCTCAGTCATTCACCTGGTGTTCCATGTATCTATGTTGCGGTAGTACATTCTAGATAAGTTGCTCGTGCTCCGATGGGACTCGGGTCATTTAGACGAGAGGTTGGCATTTGTAGAGGAACCAATATCCATTTTGGCCAGAGATGTAACACGATTGCACTCCAGGGACATTCCAGTAATTAAGGTTCAGTGGCGTCGCTGTCCAGTGGAGGAGGCTAATTGGGAGACCGAGCATAATATGAGTGCCCAGTATCCCTACCTGTTTGAGCCTTCAGGTATTTCCCTATCCTTTACTTTTGCAGACGAAAGTCCTTTTAGTAGTGGATGTTGTAATGACCCTCCCGGTCATTTTCCTTGTTTTCATATATTTTTGCTATCTAGAGCTTTTCTATAAACCGCCCTAAGTTATTTATGACTTGCTGGGACTGATAATTTGATTTTCGGATGGTTCATTTGAGAATTATAGCGATACCAAATATATTATGAAATATTTAATTTAAATTGGCATTCGGTAGAAATACAATTTATTACCTTTCTAAAATATTTTTGATATTGATAAAATTCTTTAAGTTATGCAATATTTGTATTACTTTATAATAGCTTTTATGGTTTTATAGAAATAACTTTTTATTAATTATGAAATATTTAAAATATGATATTTATTTTACCACAAACCTATGCAATATACGAGTGAGAATATAACGGAGAGTAAGGGGTGGTGTTGCCACACCCCTGTACGTGGAATCTATCCAGAAAGACACCAAATTAAGTAGTGTCATTATGTTAACATGATAATATCAAATCACGACAACCGCAAGTGTTAAGAAATATCAACTTAAGCACTAACTTCATTGAACATTTGAGTTTTAAAACATTCTATTCATGTAATTTTCTTAAAAGTTTGCTATCAATGAATTTTCATCCATGCTTGATTGCATCACGAAGTAAATTTTAAGATGTTGCTATATTTATGTAACTTGAGTTTTAGCGGAACACTAATCGAAGGCTACTTGAAGAGGCTTTTAACTTTGGCATCCAGGTAAGCTAGGCTTATCCTATCTTTAGATTGAGCTTATTTACCGTAATTGTGTACTATTGTGCTAGTTTTGGATAAGTACTTATTATGCTGAACTTTGGATTCGTCCCATTTTTAATTAAGATATGCAAATGGTTATCCAAATGTATTTTAGTTTTGATTTAGGTGCAACATATACTTTATTTTTGTCATTGATTGTGAATTTCGATACCACTTTGGCATTGGTCATGGTATGATTTAAATTTTAATTTTACCATTGGGTATGATTACTACGAGTTTCGATTCAAGTCTGTCATCTGGGTATGATGATTTGGGAATTCTGGTACTGATTACTATTGTTCTGGGAGTTATAGCTACTCTGAGTTTCAGTTTGAATACGACATCTGATTATGACATCTGTTGTATATCATATATATGTGTCATCTCGTTATCACCCACTATTTTCGGTTCGAATCTGACATCTGGCCTCTTGTATTATCCACCACTCCCGATTTGAGCCCGACGTTTGGCCTCTCGTTACTACCCATTGGTACTGGTTCAACCCCGGTGTACATCTGGATTGCTACTATGATTTCATGGGATTGGTGTGGTTATGGATTATTTACACTTTTCTTTAAAATTATTTCTCGTGTGTTCCACAAGCTTATGGGGGCACGATTCGATTAATTGTCTTCTTCAGTGTCCGTAGCGGACTTATGGGGGGCCCAGTTAGGTTATGTTTGATTTGCCTTTTATTACTGCGTTATTTATCTTTCTATATCATTTATACTTATTCCTTTTTCACATTAGCATAGCTTGATAGTTATTTACCTTTCTATCCTTGTTTACTATTATCAATATCCTTATATTTTAGTTGTATTTTTCTTGTATTGAGCTCAGTCGACTGATGATGTCTACTGAGTACCCGTTGCTTTAGTACTCATGCTACACTTCTGCATCTTTATCCCGATGCAGATCCGAGTACTAGTAACTGGCGTTGACGTGATTTCTACTTCAGTACTGATCCGGAGCAGGGTGAGCTTGCTGTCATCCGAGGCTGATCCTCCTCTATCCATTCCTGTTTAGTCTTTTGTACTCGAGACGGCTTGTATATATTGTGTATATTTTAATTTGAATTTTGTCTAGTATTCTGGGTATCTTTTAGTAGTGGCTCTAGTACCGACCTTACCAGGTCTTGGGAGGGATTCATTTGTATATTTTGTTTTTTTTCTTCTCTCGTTTGGATATACTTTATATGTTTCATTTTTGTGATTCTCTTATTACTTCTATTGTTATCATTATATGTGGTCTTTTCTAGTTTCTGCCTATTAGCCCGTTACCTATTATTTCGGGCTATGGTTTGACTTGCCTACTGGTGGAAAAAAGTAGGCGTCATCATGACTTGAGAAATCGGGTCGTGACAATCATGAAAATAAAATTTGTAAAGTATAATAAATGCACAAAAATAGAGTTAAAATGCTAATAAACATAAAAATTAAGTTTCACATAAAAAGTAAGGAAAAAATAAGAGGAAAAAATTGAAATGAAAGGTGAATTGCAATGTACACACGTTAATTAGTTCATATTTCTTCCTGGATGCATGCATTTGATATAAAAATAAAGAAAATCAATTGATTAAATGTATATATAAAAGAAGCCGTCCTTTATCAAAAAAATACTTTATTATATTTATAGTATTTTTAATAATAAAATTATTATTTATCTCACATTTTATTCTTTTATCATTACTTGAATACTAGTTTAGTGTGTACTATGCACGTGTGTGTTTCTTTAATCAACAAAATTATATATATAAGGAGAATAATATCATTAAAAATAATTAATGTTAAATTAATATTATCTCTATTTAAATGACATAAATAAATATTGTGACTCAAATATAAATATAAATACTTGCAATGCGTGTGTACTCCATTTCAAGAGCAAAATTTTAATATATTTTTTTAAGGTTAGTAATTAATATATACTTCATATTAGATCAATAGAAGAGCAAGCTTTAAATTGATGCGACTTACTTTTTTTAAGTAAATTTATGGATGATCCGTCAATCTTGTTATAGCCATAATTAGGGGTAGTTATAGTCTAAGTTAATTCGAAATTTGAATTTTTTTAACTATTTTGATTTGAATTTTTGGATTATGGATTTAAAAAGAAAAAAACTACAATTTTTGTGTTGCATCTCAAATTAAGAAGTACGAACTTTTTGATATTCCTAAGTTTCAAAAAAATTTCTTTTTATCTTAAATTCTATCCATATCATATGTGCCCATGAGTTACATTGCAATACAGGACTTTAAAAATTAAATGAACGCAATAATTTTTGCATAGATTGTATATTTATACTATTTAAAATTACATTAAACAAATATAATCATTTCAGTCTGAACCCATTAAAAATACAAATAGATGGCTTAGTTGTAAGGAAGTAGTTGCAAAAGTTTTGTTTTTGCGTGCAAGCCCACACGCAACATTCATTTTTGTGCTTTTTTGCAAGGTCGTGTGCAAATTTCTTTCCTACATTGTATGCACGTTTGCCTATACATTTTTCTCAATAATTTTTTTATAAAATTAATTATTTAGAAAAACATAAAATTGATAATTAGAAAAAGTAAAAAAAAAAAAAACATGTTCTCACTCGAACAAAAGACCATTTCTTTTCCAAACACTCAAACACAAGTCCAAAATCAAATGTTCAAAAATATGTGTTATTTATATTAACTTTTATCTTTTTTAATTTAATTTTCAGAACTCCTAAACTTCAAATTCTGACTTCGTATACTAATAAGCTCAACTTTTAGAAGTTTAGTAGATTAGTACTCTACGGTCCTACTCATAATAGCATTTACTCCAATGTGGAATTACACAACATGAGCGGTAAGATGGCTTCAATCCTTGTTAACCATAGAAAATTATATATTTTATTAAGTAAACTACTAGGTGAATTGAGTTGTTAATTATTATGGATTACTTTAAAGGCTTAAAAAAAATCATAAATATCCAAACTGATTAATTTAAAATGAACTTAAAAATTCAATCCAATATGAGCTTATTCTAATTGAGTATTAGTTGTAATATCTTCATCCAAAAAATAAATACCTAAATTGAAATTTTGATATCCAATTCGAGTGGCTTGAATGCCCACACATAACCATAATAATATTTTGATTGTATGGGATAAAATAGTTTTAGTAAAGATTAAGCCAGTTCGGATCGAGTGTAATGAGGGCCAACCCTCGATGACATCATTTCAAGAACAAGTCCCACACTAAGAGATATCCTCTCAGGAAAAAATAAAGTAGCCCAAGACCATCTACGATGGTGACTAAGTGTCAAGGACAGACAAAAAGGACGGTATGTCAGATTATTCAGGTATGCAAATGACTCCCGACTGGACTGTATTTCACACACGTTAGTGGGATGATTATGATTCACTAATACCTAAAAGAACTGCGTACTACGAATCTTTTAAATTTGTATTCTATCTCCGTCTTTTTTATCATTTATGTTTTTCACTCGATTTACTTACTCTCTTGCAAACTCACGCTACTAACAGCGAAGTGATAACGCTCAAATTACACTCTTGAATGGGTGTAAGCGATCGTTGTCAATATAATAACCCAACTTAGGTTGGGGTCATGGGTAGGCTAGATATCAATGTATTGATGTCAATCTTTCAATTACAACACCAAATTTCATAAATGGGTTCTTTCGAACACCTCACAAGTGTGACAATTTCCCACATCTATTGCCTTAATTGACATCCTTATGTCTAAGAGATATCATTAAATGAAATGAATCAAGTTATTGGTTGCATTTATTCCTCACCCAAGTCATCTTTTTCAAGAATAACATGGGTTCTAGGGTGATTGGAGTTTGCAACCCCCAACTCTTAATTAATTCATGAAATAAATGCAACATCCATCACAATTAACTAGTTAGAAAAATAACTAGCTAAAACCTATGCACTACTACTACCTAAGCAAGCATAACCCCAAGAGTGGAAATTAGCCACTCATAGATAAAAGGAATAAGAATATACCAAAGTTATCATTAACTTCATCCATGAGAAATAGAGACAATGTAATTCCACACTTGGGGTTTCAATAATTCTTCAAAGGAAAATCACTACCATGTATTTTTCATTCAAGTTTAGTACAAATTTCTCAAAAGATGAAAAGATAGATGCTAAAAGAGAAGAGAGAAGCTAAGTGCTAAAAGGGAGGCTATCTTGCTAAGGGATGAAAACTAGGTCTTAAAAAAAGAGCTAAAACCCTCCTTTTAAACTCCACTCTACATTTGATGAAAATTACAAAATTGCGACCTTATCCTTGATCTTCTTGAGCGAATTCAAAGCGGATGAAGAGCAGATGGCTAGCAGCTCCAAAGCAGATGTGAAGCGGATGCAAAGCAGATGCAAAGTGGATGACTCATTTCCTTCACATTTGGCCTCTTGATGACTTGAATAACTTGTTCAATCTTCTCTTTTTACTTTTACCTACATAAATGGGAATTACGTAAAAGCGTACCATCAAATCAATGGAAAAACATGATAATTTAGGCTTAAAAGGTGCTAGCAAGTCGTCAAATTGATGACTTATCAACCCCCCAAACTTAAAAGCACCCAAGACTAACTCAGTGAGATAGGGTATTTAGCTCAAATCCACCTAGAAGAAAGCTATACTAAAGAAATAGACTAACAAAACTCTACAAATACTTTCCACACATGTCATGGCAACAAGTAAACCAAAACTTTTCAATAAACATATATTTATGAAGTAAGGATGCAAGTGTGTGTCAAATGAATTTTCCAAATCACAAAACATCTTAAGGTAAGACACAAAATCATCAAAGATTGTCTCAATCTTCACAATGCAACTTACTTCATTCATTTGCCCAAACTGATAGTAAAACATCACCCTCTACCCACAAGTACCGACGCCGCTCACATGCAAGAGTTAGCTCCGCACACCAAAGATATTTCAATTATTAAGGGAGCTCAAATAAAGAAAGAATTCACACTCACTCTCACAACGAAATTCAAGTACATTGAATAAAACCATCGACTTGCCCTTTGTGTATTTCGCCACTAATGTACAATTACTTAGTTTGGAATCACCAAGGTCTTGCGGGACAAGATATAGGTTTAAGATAACTCATCACTAGAGTCCATGGGTTTTATTTATTGCAACACTTAATCATTTAGGCACGACATTATCTCACATTCTTCACATTTCTCAAAACTAGCTCATAGGACATCCATAACCTCCAATAGAAACAAGAATAACCAATACCCTTAAGAATGATGTCATCCAATCTATCATAGGGCAAGGCAAACATTCATGTTTTCCGATTAGGCTTAGTGACCAACAAGAACCATGGATGTCCTATTTCTCAACAATCTCCCTCAACCAATGACCAACTATTTCATTATTAGGTTCAACTGGACCCAAAAAAAATGCATAAGAAATGACCACACCATGTCCTAAGGAAATTCACATTGGCCATCCTAAGCAACAACACATTCCTCTCTTAATGTCATTTCATCAAACACATAGTGGACATGCCAATCAAGAACTTGGAAGAAAGAGAATAAGAGCACAAGAGAATAAGATTATTTCACCAAATCATCTCTAAACATACTCAAGATGCTCATATTATCGTACTTGATCCACCCACCACAAAATAAGGAAGAAAGGTTCAATGGACATTTTGTCAAACACATGGTGCACTAGCTTCATTTAAGAAAGTATCACGAATAAAATTAGTGAAACAAGGCATCAATGACAACATAATTATTCCAACAAGTAGTAATCATCCCAATAATCTCACAAAAACTTAATTCAAGTAACAAATCATCCTAAGCTATGAAGCACTATGTCCATCTTTGAGAGAATTCACAAGTGAAGTCATGAGAGAGCATACCTTTCTTGATTTAAGAGAGGAGAAAAAATTAAGCACAAGTCCAAAGGAATGATCTCACTTTTTGTTAGTTTAATTATTGGTAGAGAAAAAGAGTATGTTGAGTTTGAGAGAAAGGCACGTTGAAAAAGAGTTGTAATGAGAAAGTTTAAATGTTCACTGTTTTTGGCTCCTTTTAAGTGTTTTACAAAGACTTTGGGCTGACCTAGTCGGGTCAGCCCCATAAAATCCGACCCTTTTTAAAGCATCAATGAATTTTTTAAAAGATCTGCGCGCCATCTGCATTCAACCCACGACTGGACTGCTTAACCAGTTCTAGTTTACCTCAAGGCAGTACGTGCCAGCTTTCCTTGCGTCCAACATACGCCTAGACTACGCTTGGACTTTTACAGCAAGTCCATCTCATGTCCAAGAAGATTTCACAGCGGAATATACGGCTGACCTGCGTCCCAATTGTGGCTGACCTGCCTCTGGACTGCTTGAGTATGTCCATCGCAAGTTGAGGCAGAATACCTGCTACTTTTTGGCCTAAGTTTGCACTCCAAATGCTCCTCACCTGCGGCTGACCTACTCAAGAAGGTGCAGTGCAGGTTGTACCAGCTTGGCACACGATTTTTCAATCAAAATTCTTGGCTCGGGGCTCACTTTCGAGCCTCTGAACCCACTATCTCGTACCCCGATTTTGCTATATTACCTGCATCAATCAAAACTAAACTAAAATTAATTTAAAAAACATTTAAAACATCAAAAATAAATCTTGGGTTGCCTCCCAAGAAGCGTCATAGTTATAGTCGTGGCATGACATCATTTACTCATTATTTTAGATCTTTGAAGCGAATGACTCAATCTTAGTCTCTCCGGTCCACCCACATAATAGTGCTTCAATCGTTGGCCATTCACCATAAATTTCTTATTCTCGTGATCTTCCAACTCAATAGCTCCACTCGAATAAACATTTGAGCTCACTAACGGGACCGACCACTTCGATCTAAACTTTCTCGCTAAAAGTTTCAATCTTGAATTAAAGAGGAGGACATCATCACCCACATGAAACTCTCTCTTTAGGATTTTGGCATCATTCCACCTCTTTATCTTCTTGCTTTACAACACAGAGCTCTCATATGCTTTGAGTTGAAACTCTTCCAACTCATGAAGTTGATTCACTCTCGATTTTGTAGCGTCCTCCTAATCCATATTCAACTTCTTCAAAGCCCATAAAGCCTTATGTTCTAACTCAACGGGTAAGTGACAAGCCTTTCCAAACACCAATTGGCAGGAGGACATACCGATAAGAGTTTTATAGTCCATTTTATATGGCCAAAGAGCATCATTGAGTTGCCTTGCCCAATTCGTATGTCCAATATTCATGGTTTTCTCAAGGATGGACTTAATTTCATGATTCGATACTTCAACTTGGCCACTAGTTTGGGGATGATAAGGAGTAGCAACCTTATGCTTTACCCCATACATATCAAGCACAGCACCAAAGACCTGATTACAAAAATGAGAGCTGCCATCACTAATAATTACCCTTGGAGTCCTGACCCTTGTAAAGATGTACTTCTTTAAGAAAAAGGTGACCCTTTTGCCTTTGTTGTTTGGTAAAGCAATGGCTTCCACCCACTTTGAGACATAATCGACGGCTACCAAGATATATTTATCACCATATGAGCTCACAAAAGGACTCATGAAGTTGATCCCCCACACATCAAATAGTTCAACCTTGAGATTGGGCTTAAGAGGCATCTCATGCCTCCTCGAAACACCACTTTGCATTTGGCATTGAGGGCATATTTTGAGCATTTCATAAGCATCTCTATGAAGGGTAGGCCAATAATAACCACTTTGAAGAACCTTAGTGGCCGTTCGGATCCCACCATGATGACCATCGAACAGAGAAGAGTGACAAGCCTCAAGAATATCTATTATTTTTGCTTCCATGACACACTTATGGATCACACTATCCGCACACTCCCTAAACAAGAACGATTCATCCCAAAAATACTTTTTCACATCAAATAGGAACCACTTCTTTTGATAATGATTTAACTCATCGGGAAGCACACCACTCATAATATAGTTCGCATAATCCGCATACCAAGGTGTAATGCTCCTCAAAAGTGACATGACTAGCTCATCGGGGAATGTGTCATCAAAATCAATCTTACCCCACTTATCATGATTGGATTCATGGCGAGAAAGGTGGTTGGTTACTTGATTTTTACATCCCTTTTGATCTTTCACTTCAAAATTGAACTCTTGCAAGAGCAATATCCACCTAATCAATTGAGGTTTTGCCTTTTTCTTTGCCATAAGATATTGAAGAGCGGTGTGGTCCATGTGTACAATCACTTTTATGCTATCAAATAAGCCCCAAACTTCTCAAAAGCATACATCACCACTAATAACTCTTGTTTCGTAAACATATTATTACGTTGAGCATCATTCAACGTCTTGCTTGCATAGTAAATTGGGTGGAACAACTTCTCTTTTCTTTGGCCCAAAACTGCACCTAGAGAAATACCACTTGCATCACACATTAATTCAAAGGGTGATGACCGATTTGGGGCTACTATGATAGGAGCCGACACAAGGAGTTCCTTGAGACAACTGAAAGCTTTTACAAAATCACCATCGAACTCAAATTTTGCCTTTTTTTTCAAGAAGCTTGCACAAAGGATGAGCGATCTTCGAGAAATCCTTAATGAAATGCTGATAGAACCTGGCATGACCAAGAAAACTTCAACGCTCCTTACGGATATCGGTGGAGGTAACTTAGCAATCACTTCTACTTTTGCATGATCCACTTGGATACCCTTTCCCAAAATTTTATGAACTAGAACAATGCCTTTCTTGACCATGAAATGACATTTTTCCCTATTCAAAACAAGATTGGTCTCCACACATTATTTAAGAAATTTACTTAAGTGAGCGAGGCAAGAATCAAATGACTCCCCAACCATGGAGAAGTCATCCATGAAAAAATCCATTGTATCCTCTACTATATTGGCAAAAATGGACAACATACATCATTGGAACGTGGTCGGCGCGTTGCATAACCCAAAGGGCATGCGCTTGAAAGCAAATGTGCCATAGGGACAAGTGAAAGTGGTCTTTTATTGGTCTTCTGGGCAATACATCTTTGATTGTACCCCGAGTAACCATCAAGAAAGCAATACCAACCTCGACCGGCTAGCCTATCTAACATTTGATCCATGAATGGTATGGGAAAGTGGTCTTTCTTGGTTCACGAGTTCAATTTGCGATAATCCATACACACTCTCCAACTCGTGACCGGGTGTATAGGTATAAGATCATTATTATCATTCGGCACCATCGTCTGTTACCCTTTTTGGGAACACATTGGATCGGACTCACCCACGTGTTATTTGAAATTGGGTAGACAACTCCCGCATCAAGCCACTTAATGATTTCCTTCTTGACCACCTCTTGTATCAGTTGATTTAGTCCCCTTTGGTATTCCACTCTAGGAAAATGATCAACATTTAGCTTGATTTTATGAGAACAAATTCCAGGAGGGATGCCTATAATGTCCGCGATAGTTCACCCGATAGCACGAATGAACTTTTTCATAATTGATTTCAAGGCATCTACTTGACAAGGTTCAAGATCACCCTCTATAATGATTGGCAATGTATTATCCTCACCCAAGAAAATATATTGGAGATGGGATAGTAACGGATTAAGTTCGAGTTGAGGTAGTTCAATAATAGATGGCTTGGCGGGTGGACTCTCACGATTTTTCAAATCAAGATCCAATTTGACTGGGTTCTTGGTGTAAGACCCAAGACCCATCAATGAAGTTACCATCTCATCACATTCTTCAACTGTCTCACTTCCAAAGTTCCACAACACACCCACCAAGGGGTCATTCACAAGGTCCATTTCAACGGAGTTAGCTACCTCATCATCAATCACATCAATCACCGAAATAACTTGCAAGTCCATAGATTGCTTCATGGACTTACACATATTGAAGGATACTTCTTCATTGTTCACCCGAAATTTTATCTCCCCACATTCCACATCTACTAAGGCCCTTGCGGTAGCTAAGAATGGTCTACTAAGAATGATTGGAACCTCTTGATCAATCTCAAAATCATGAATAACATAGTCGGCCAAAAAAATAAACCGATCGACTTTAACCAAAACATCATACAACACACCCATGGGTTTTTTGATTGAACGATCAGCCATTAGAAGCCTCATAGTGGTAGGCTTAGGAGTACCCAAGCCTAACTTTTGAAACACGACAAATGGCATCAAATTAATACTTGCCCCAATATTACACAAAATTTTTCTGAATTTGTAGACTCCGATAATGCAAGGAATAGTAAATCCACCCGGGTCTTCTTTCTTCACCACTATTTTCCTAGACATTATAACACTAAAATTGTAGGTTACCTCAATTATTTCAAAATCCATGACTCGCTTCTTTGTAACCAAGTCCTTTATAAATTTAGCATAACCAAGCATTTCTTGTAAGTCTTCTAGCAATGGAATATTCACTGATAAATTGCTAAAATTTGCAAGGAACTTTTTAAACTTGGTATCATCATCCTTCTTCTTGAGCCTTTGTGGGAATGGGGGAGAAATTTTGATTTGTAGCAATGGAACAGTTAGAGTTTCATCCATTTTTGAAGTATCATCGTCAATCACCTTCGGAGTTTTCTCACTTTTAACATTTTCTTCAACTACCATTGGTCGTTCAACACTTGTCTCATTAGGCTTGGGATCATTATCAATTAGCTCTTCTAGCCATTTTCTCTTTGCATTGGCTTGTTTTTTATTTGCCTTTTCATTGGGATCTTCACCAAGATCAACAACATCTTCACCAAGAGTTCGACTACTCCTAGTGACAATAGTCATGATGTAAGCATCATTTTTAGGATTGACAACTATGTCACTAGGTAATTCACCCTTTGGTCTTGCATTAAGTTGTACCGAGATTTGGCCCAATTGAGTTTTAAGTTGCTTGATAGAGGCCGAGTGAGAGGTCACCGTTTGATTTAATTGTGAGAAGTCATCTTTCATTTCTCTCATTATCTTGTTGGTCCCCTCAACACCCATTAAAATCCGAGCAAAGACATCTTCACTTTTGAGCTTATCCAAGTCAATGAAACTTTACTCCTTACCCTTTACCCGATCATATGGAAGTACATATAGATCATAATCTCTCTCCTTATCTCTCCAATCACGATATCTATTATGCCAATCTCTATCATGATCTCTTTTCTTCCAACTTTGATTCCCACCTTGCCTTTGGTAGGTAGGGCGAGAACCCTCCAATTGGTTTGACAAGAACCAAATTTCTTCATCAGGAGACTCTGTTTCCTCATCATCATAAACTTTAGAACTCTTAGAAGCAACGGCGTTAACCGCCTTAGGCGGAACACCCATCAAATGCTTTGTAAGAAGATCAAGTTGCGTCATCACTTTAGCCATATTTGTATCTCTTTTTTCATCTTTTTTATTTTTCTCTTGGCTCACAAAAGATGCGGAGGGAACCCTCACAATCACCTCGGTATCTCTTGTGTGCCACCCTCTACTTTGCTTGGTCACTTGATCTAATAAAGTTGATGCAACACCATACGATAGTCAAACAAGAGAACCCCCGGCCGCATTATCGACTACCGTCTTGTTCAATTGATACAATGCCCTATATAAAATTTGGAGAAGCATCTTATTCGGAACCTCATGATTTGGACATTACATCAACTTATTGTTGAATCGTTGTCAAACCTCATATAACGGTTCGCCATTGATTTGGCAAAAGTTGATGATTTCATCCCTTAGTTGAACCATTCAAGAAGAAGGAAAATATCTTTCCAAGAATGCCTCTGTGAGCTCACTACATGTAGTGATATATACCGCGGGTAAAGACTGCAACCATAAGACCGCTTCTCCCATCAAAGAGAATGGGAAAAGACGCAATTAGATTGACTCTTGAGATATGTGTCCATGTCAAATGGATAACACACATCAATAAAATTCTTCAAGTGTAGCACTAGCTTGGCCCGTATCATCGAGGTGATTCGCATCCTCCAGATATCCATCAACCATCTGGCATTACTACCGTGTTGGCTCATAGTATTGTGTATACTATTATACACACCTGAGAAAGAACAAAAATACCAAATAATGTAAAATAAAACACTACGGCTAACCCAAAGTAACTAAAAATACTACAAGAGTGAAAACTATGTTTCACTCTCTGGCAACGGACCCATTTTTTATAACGCTCAAATTACACTTTTGAATGGGTGTAAGCGATCGTTGTCAACATAATAACCCAACTTAGGTTGGGGTCGAATCCACAAGGAGTGAAAGCATGGAATTCAAAACTCAAGAGTATTAATAGTCTACTAAAAGATGATCTGTAGTATGAATAAAGCAAGCATAAATGTAAAATGGGGGAATTTAGTTTGAATGTGTTTATAAATAACAACTACTTCAATTTTAGTGCACTAGCTTGACGTTGAAGAATGCTAAGAGTGAATTCAATTGAAAATAAGCCTTGGGGTTATGCAATTATAGGTGTGGGATCATGCATGGGTATTTTGCCATTTATTCAACTTTTAGCTAAAAGTCATGGGTAGGCTAGATTTCAATGTATTGATGTCAATCTTTCAATTACAACACCAAACTTCACAAATGGGTTCTTTCGAACACCTCACAAGTGTGACAATTTTCCACATCTATTGCCTCAATTGATATCTTTATGTCTAAGAGATATCATTAAATGAAATGAATCAAGTTATTGGTTGCATTTATTACTCACCCAAGTCATCTCTTTCAAGAATAACATGGGTTCTAGGGTGATTGGAGTTTGAAAGCCCCAACTCTCAATTAATTCATGAAATAAATGCAACACCCATCACAATTAACAAGTTAGAAAAATAATTAGTTAAAACCCATGCACTACCACTACCTAAGCAAGCATAACCCCAAGAGTGGAAATTAGATACTCATAGATAAAAGGGATAAGAATATACCAAAGTTATCATTAACTTCATCCATGAGAAATAGAGACAATGTAATTCCACACTTGGGGTTTCAATAATTCATCAAAGGAAAATCACTATCATGTATTTTTCATTCAAGTTTAGTACAAATTTCTCAAAAGATGAAAAGATAGATGCTAAAAGAGAAGAGAGAAGCTAAGAGCTAAAAGGGAGGCTATCTTGCTAAGAAATGAAAACTAGGTCTTGAAAAAGAAGCTAAAACCCTCCTTTTAAACTCCACTCTATATTTGATGAAAATTACAAAATTACTACCTTATCCTTGATCTGCTTGAGCAGATCCAAAGCGGATGAAGAGCAGACAGAGAGCAGATGGCTAGCAGCTCCAAAGCAGATATGAAGCGGATGCAAAGCGAATGACTCATTTCCTTCACATTTGATCTCTTGATGACTTGAATGACTTTCCCAATCTTCTCTTTTTACTTTTACCTAAATAAATGGGCATTACGTAATAGTGTACCATCAAATCAATGGAAAAACATGATAATTTAGGCTTAAAAGGTGCTAGCAAGTCGTCAAATTGATGTAATGAATGTTCTTGACCCACAAATAAATCTAACTGTCCCAAATCAATTCCACAAATAAATCTAACTATCCCAAATCGATGGTAAATATTGATAGGAAAAAAACTCGTAGAAATCAGAAGCTAAAAAATATTCTAGATAAATCATAATCACATTTCAAATCATACATTTAAAAGGAAAATATACCAAAACTATTTTTTCAAAAACAAAATCATTGCACAAAGAACGAACTAACTTAGAACAAAAGAAGCCGGAAGACATTAATTAAGGAAACTTGAGATTTTCTACATCACTACATGACACTGCCATTGGTTGGAAAAATAAAAATAAAATTCAAAACAACACCTTTTCATATACATATTTAAAATGTTTTCAATTACAAAAGGTAGCAATGTATAATAGACTACATTTTATCTGGTTTCTAATTATGTAAATTCTAAATCTTAAAAATTTGACAAATTCAGCCCCGGGTTTAGAAAAACGCCTCTAGTACTTTAGTCATGTCTTAAAATGGGACTTGTCAGAATCAGCCGGCTGGTAGTATATAATTATTAGGCTGTTGCCTAAGGCCTCCTATTTTGGGAGCCTCATTTTTCTGGCACTTATGTATTGATAGAGTAAAAAAAATGATAAAAAAGTTTTTTTTTAAGATGGTGAATACCTAAAAAATAGGATTGGATAAAAAAGTAAAACTTAAAAGTAAAAATTTATTGTTACTATAATTTTTAACAGATAGATATTTATTATTGAGTTAAATCCTCTTTCTACAATTCCCATAAAAAAAAAAATTTTCCTTTCTCATAATCTCTTTCTTTTTACTCTTTTAAAGTACCCTTTTTTTATCCTCTTTTTCACATTGTGTCTCTTTCTCACGTACTCTGACTTCTCTTTTTTCAGCTTTCTCTATTTTTTTTATTGTCTTTTTCAAGTTTAAAGACATAAAGAGCTCATATTAAAATTTAAAAATTATTGATAAATACAATTACATTATTATTAATTTCACTTCGAAGAGAATACAATTCATATTTCAAATTTGAAAAAGACATTTTGAAGCAGCTAAATGCTAGTTGGGATTATCGATTAAGTCTTCATATTTTTTGAATCGGGTAATATCATTCTAACTTTTAATATTACTAGTTCAGTGTACATGCGTTGCACGTGTATCAAGTGTCAATTAAGAATAAATGTATATAAATAAATTATTGTATATACGTTATTTTATTAAGTATCAAAATTTTAAACTATAACGTAAATTTTAAAAATAAAAAAATGTAGCACACACGAGAGTTTACATGAGAATGTATGGCTTAATAAGTTATTACATACTACTATTCATAGTTAGAATTCATTGCCACCATGTATCAGGATAAGGAGTTAGTTGATCTCTTAGTGCATGAAGAGTTTCTCATTTAGATGTAGCAACTATTTTTAGCTTTAAAGCTTATTGTGTTGTAGATCACTATATCTATCTTTGCTTCTTTCAAAAGGTTGTGCGAAATAATGTTTAAAAGAGCTCAAATGATTCTTTTTAAAAGTGAGCAACTCGAAACTGGTCTTCTCTTATCATGCATTTTCTCATCCATAATTGTATCAGTATTGCTTCAGAAACCATGCTTGGAGGGTGATGTTCCCTACAAGAAAAGTTAGCACCATCAAATCGTAAAACTAATCTTTAAGAGGTGTGTCATAACTCATATGTAAACTGTAGAAAAATTAAATATAAAATTATTGAGTATGAGACATTATATGGTAAATACTTTTTATTCCTCTTTTCTTTATATGGATAATCCTTCTTTGTCCTTCATTGAGTGAATACTTTGTGATCTTTCATAGGAAGAAAGGAGTTTTTGAACAAACAGGACAAAGAGCTACTAATATAAATATAACGAAGAATTTAACCTCAATCTACTGAAAAAAATTGAACATTTTTTAACCAATTCTTCCTAGTCCATAGCTCATCAACAAACAAAATTTCAGTTTTGCAACAATTTCTAATAATTGTACCTCGTGCCGAAGTAAGAACTTTTAGTATCTTCAAGCTCTGAGAAAATATTGACAAGAAGTCCATATATATTCTGTTACAAATATATTCACTAACAAATATTTCAAAAAATATTAAAGCAAAATGTTCATCCAAATGCAACTTCAAGTTTTAAAAATCACAACCTTTAAAATTTAAATTTTCGAGTTTCAATTTCAAAATCTATCGTCGAACGAGAGCTAATATTTGTTGTAGCATAAAACAAAAGAATCAATCAAGAATGTGAACCTTTTTTCTTTAGCAATCAGTAAAAAGAATGTAAAATTATATAAAATTGAGTACTATTAATAAAAATTCTCAAGAAATTATGCATACATCAATCACAAAATAACACAAAACACAATTTTTTGTGCAAATACAAAACATCAAAGACAAAATTTAAAAAAAATCAATAAGAGTATATAATTTTTTTAATATTTAAAAGAGGGTCAAACACCAAACCATCTGTCAACTCATCTTGAATATTGTGTCTTTTCATGAGGAAGTATATTTTTGTTCGTCTTCAAGTAAAAGAATCCGATAATGCAGAAATTTATTGTACCCTGCATGTTGATCCAAACTTAGAGAGATGCAAGAAAAAAATAAGGAAAAAGGTAGGTCCTCAATGTCTCTTCCTTGATTTTGGCGGTAAGCGTCTCAAGAACACTATCTTTTTTCTTAAGAAGCCTCCACATATCAAGGGACTTGATAACATCAAAGGCCTTCAAGAAATCTCTTTGTTTGAGGGCTTGTGTGGCAGTAATTACGTGATCCCTAACATTTTTATGTAGGCCTGTAAAAGTTTGCCTCTAACTAATTTCAAGCAATCTTCGAAAATTCTTTTTTATGACCCTACGATTTATGTCATGACTATTGGCTGCCATGTTTGGCACCTCTAGTAGCATGATACATATCGGATGGACAACCTCGAGAAGCTCTATACTTATATGCATGTGATATGATATCTACCATCTTCGTTCCATCCTTTCCTGCCCAGGATGGATGTGTAGATTCAATGCTAAGATAGACTTACATGAACAACAAAAAAATTATCAACATGAATAATTCAGTAAAACATATGATTATCTGGCTTATTAAAATATGATTTAATCCCTTGCCTGTTTGCAAAATCTCATTCAATTTATTGCGTACAACCTTCGCAACTCACTTTATAAATAATTGAAGAAAATATTAAATTTGAGTTGTTCCATCATGCATCATTCAGCTTACGCTTTTCTTAATATTGCATATACTTATCAAAAAATAACTTCATATACTTCAAATTGTATAGCAATGATAAAATTCAATTTTAGAGACAAATCCTTCCCACTGTATGTTTCATGCTTTCGATATCCATGAACCCTCTATCAATAACTTAACTTCCCTCAACTTGCATCAATCTTATGTGGTTCCATATCCTGGCAGCCTAATCAATATCAAATTTGAACTATTTTATAGACACTATGTTCGAAAACTTGATGTCCTAAAATTGCTAAAAAGTATTATTGTAGAAACTTTTAATTTTTGGACTGATCAAATAATTCTATTTTCAATAACAATAATAGTAAAACTTAGACACTCATAAACACTAAACAAAAAAAAAGAATATTTACGTAAAAAACCTCCTTGTTGAACAAAATTTTCCTCAGTAAATATTCTTATTTGAGCTCATCAAATAAAATCATCAAGAAATTCAGAAACTACTTTAATCGGTGGTAATATGGTTATGCCATCTAATTTTTTTAGGAGAAATTTTCAACTGCAAAAGAAAAATAAAAAATTATAAAAATTATGTATAACTCATTAATTATTTTTAAACTAAAAGCACCTTATTTAGGGTCAATAGAAAACAATGAATTTGGAGAGAACTTCTATAGCGTGGTGTAGGGAGAGAAGCAATATTGGTCTGGTTAGGGTTCTTATAACCTAAATTCTAAACATATTTGGTAGCATGAATCCTAATCCTAAATAACTAAAAAATGAAAAAAACCCTAAAGTCAAAAGCACAATAATTTTTATTTTTTTTACACCATATTAAAAGAGTCAAGTGCCTATAATAATTAAATGTCTTTTGATTATTATCTTTTTTATAAAAATAACTAATAATTTGAAAAAAAATGTTGAAAAGACAATTTAGTCTAAAGTGAAGTGTTTTAATGAACGACAAAAAAATCAAATCACTTTTATAAGAGTATTCACGATAAGGTGAGTTTTACTTTGATATCTTCACCCTCTTAAAAGGAAACTAAATTCCGCAAATTAGTTATGGAAATTGTTTGCCTTTTGGGGGGAGCATGTTTTTCTTTTTCATTTTTTTATTTTAGTTTAAATGTAAAATCTAATTCTCCATAACTCAAAGTAATCAAACACACTGAAAAATGATTTCTTCCGATGAAACATATTCTAGAAAAGTATTTTATTTCATACAAAAGTTTTTTGAACTGAAATTTATCAACTATGGAGACTTTCAAGTTTACCAATTCATTATTTAGATGCTTCGTAAATGTCAATAAATCCAATATAATCTCACAAGTGGAGTATGAGGAGGGTAGTGTGTATTCGGACCTTACCGCTACTTTGAGAAGACCAAGAGATCATTTTCGATAGACCCTTTGCATAAAATTAATTTCATGAATGTAACCAATAAAAGTAATAGCAATCATCAATGACATCCAAAGATAGTACTAAGAGATAATGGTGGAGCTACATTGAACCATTAATGATCACTCGATCACCCTCGAAAAATTATATTGTTCATATAGAAAAAAAATAATTATGCATATAAGTCAATTTTTTTAAAAAATTATATATACTAAAGCTTTAAACACCCTTAATAAAATTCCTACTCTCACGGCTGATAAGAAATACAAAAATCAACTTATAACATTATTTAAACAAAGAAATTCATAAATATAATAATTCATGAAAAATTATACAAGCTTAATGGAGGCTAAAAATTCAACCATCTTAGCGACACACAACCTACTGCCCTTCTATCGCCTTTCATTTTTTTCTATCCATGATCATGTCGATGTGTCATGTCTTACCTAATCATATTACTTTAAGATTTCTTTGTTCTAACTCTACCTCTCGTAATATTCACTATATTTAACCTCTCATACCTTCTCACTGGGATATCCGTGCATATTCTCTTCTCATACCCGAATCATTTGTTGCATATAAGTATGAACTCGAATAGCACCAAGATAAAATTAAATATGGTAGTTCACATAAACTAATCAGAAGATATCTAAATTTATTTGGTACCTGATATTTGATTAGGTCGTTACATTGACCTAATGCTCCAATGTGAAGCGTTTGAAAAAACTCCTCAATCTTTAAGAAAGATTTTTTCCTGGAACCAAAACAAAAAACAACTTGTAACATTAAACAAAATAATCCATCCCTAATTTGGGGTTGTTATGCAATATAATAACAAACATAAAAATAAAAATCCATAAATATAGCAAATATAAAAATAAAAATTCATGAAAAATTATACAAATCTAATGGTGACTCAAAATTCAACTACCTTATCAACACACAACCTGCTAACGTTCTCCTACCTTGCATATCTTTTTATCTATGATCATTCAACGGTAGTCCTTTACCTCTCAAAAAAAAATATTGAATTAATCAATATAAAATATTGCAACTTATATTACTTTTCATATAATTTTTGAATATCTAAATTTTAATTTTGAAATATTAAATTAATATAATCTAATTTAGCTTTGAAAATTAATCAAATTGATCCACAATTTCGAGACCCTAAAGAATTGAAATTTATGGAAATTGAAAGTACGAATTATTTTCCATAAACAACAATCCCAACCCCCAAAGTAACTTAAACTCCAAATGTTGAAAAATACATGACGTTGTTATCCAAGTCAAAACATCAACTTCCATATAGCACTGCATGATATTAGCTCTCAAAGTCAAAACAATCAAACTAACAAATTCATTATTCCTTGATATTTCCCAAATTATATGTAATAATTTACATGTAAAGAAAATAGATACACAAAAATATATGCAGATGACAGAAAGAAGAAGAATGCTAAACCTCATGAACAAAGGAGGTTTAGATAGAGAAGGAGATATACATGTAGAGAATAAAACTACAACCTATATCCAGATTTCAGTGGCAACAACAAATCTTAGTTTAACCATAAATCAATGTTGATTCTTCAACTTCAATCCATCATAAATCGATTAACCAATACAAAGCCTCTAAAATTAATTTACCTTCAATGTTTCGTTCATCAACTATGCCTTATAATCATCATTCTTTTGCCTTCAAGATACCTATAAAATCAATGCAAAATAAATCAAATATTATCAATATAACTTGCTTCCGTCATATGATTATCTGAAAATAAAGGACCATAATTTGAGTCGCCTAATTTGGATCACAATTTGACACAATTTATCGGGTACCAAATAAATTTGAGTCACCTGATTTGGACCACAATTTGAAACATTTGTTCCTAAAACAAATCAAATATTACTTTAATTCCAATCAAGTAATATTTCATTAAATAAATAATGAAAGGATACTAACGAAAAAGAGATTTGAGTTTATTTTTAAAACCTTGATTGTAAAGGACTCGAAGTTAATTCTTTGAACGGAGACAGTATCGATATTCTCCTATTGCTTTGGCTGGTGAACATCTTAATAGAGAACCTACCAACATTAAATTAATAATATAAAGAATTATGATAAAATAAAAAATAGAACAAAATAAAAAATGCGAGACATTCGACAAAGAGGAAAAACAGCGAGAGATTGGAAGAGAAAAACTCAATAATTTTTGTAATGGCAGTGAATTTTTCTTCCTATATATAAAGAGTCCTTAAATAAGAAAAAAATTAATAGGCAATATATAGTTGGTTTGAAACTCCAAAATTACATAATTCAAATAAGGAAAAAAATAATATCCAATGTTTAGTTGGATTTGAAGTACTAATTATTAAGAAAATAATTAAATTATTATTATCTTAAATTTTAAATATTAGAAAAATAGTGAAAAGACAATTTTATCTATTGTGGAGTGTTTTAATTTTGGGCAAAAAGTTCAAATCACTTTTATTAGGGCCTTCACACTTTTAATATATTATAGATTATTGTATTTTATATTTGACATTTTTTTATTTAATAGTACGAATTATTTTATACTGCTTGTTAGAATTTACTATCATAATATGTCAGCTAGAAAACATGAATTCGGTTATTCAAAACTTGTAAAAAAAAAAGAAGAGTTGATAATTTGATAAAATCTCAAAAAGGAGCTCTTGATAAATAATACCAATGTTAAATCAAAAAATTTAGAAAAAAGTTCTTTAGATCAACAAGTCACTGATTTAGTTGAGTTAGATGATGGTATAATTGAAAAAGAAGGGAAGGAAATTAATGAAATGTCATATACAGGTTCTCAAAATAATCAAGATCTTAAAAATGAATCAAATAACTATACTCCTAAAAATATATATCATCCTAGTTAATGGAATAATATTGATACAAAGTTAAGAGATTTATTAGTAGAAAATAGACCAATTAGAATTACTGACATAAATTTTTCAAAGAATGAATTTTTAAGATATTTTTCTACTACACATTATTTTCAAAAATTAGAAAATGGAGAAAGACATGACAGAAGATGGTTAGTTTATTTCACAGATTTAAATAAAGTATTTTGGTTTTGTTGCAAGTTGTTTAATACTACTTCTAATGCTAAGAACAATAAATTTGCTAGTGAAGGTAGTAGAGATTGGAAAAATCTTAATGCTAAACTTAGATCTCATGAAATATCTAACCAACATATTATTAATATGAGTCAGTCGATTGATTTAGAAATTAGATTGCGTAATAATAGAACAATTGATAAAAATATTCAAGAACAAATTAATAGAGATAAAGAACATTGAAAAATGTATTGTCAAGAATTATTTCCGTCATAAAAACTCTTGGAAAAAATAATTTGGCATTTAGAGGGAAAAAATAAAAAATACATCAAGAAAATAATGAAAACTTCTTAAGCCTTATTGAAATGATTGCGGAATTTGATCAAATCATGCAAGAGCATATTCGAAGAATTAAACATGATGAAATTCATAATCATTATCTTGGACATAATGTTCAAAATGAATTGATAAGTTTGTTGGCAAGTGAAATTAAGAATAAAATTATTGAAAAAATTATAGAAACAAAGTATTTCTCTATAATACTTGATTGTACTCCGGATACAAGTCATCAAGATTAAATATCTTTCGTATTACGGAGCGTAGATATTTCTACAACTCCAATAAAAACTACCGAATATTTTTAGAGTTTTTAAAAGTGGATGATACAAATGGAATTTTGAAGTTATTTTAGATGAAATAAAATGTATTGGACTTGACATTGATAATCTGAGAGGACAAGGATATGATAATGGATCTAATATGAAGAAAAAACATCAAGGAGTGCAAAAAAGACTTCTCGATATAAATCCTAGATCATTTTACACACCATGTGGTTGTCATAATCTAAATTTGGTACTTTACGATATGGCTAATTCTTGTACAAAAACTGTATCATTCTTTGGAGTGGTACAACGTATATATTTACTATTTTCTTTTTTCAATAAACGATGGAAAATTTTGAAAGATTATGTACCTAGTTTAACTCTTAAATCATTGTCACAAACACGTTGGGAAAGTCGTATTGAAAGTGTTAAAGTAATAAGATTTCAAACTCCACAAATAAGGGATGCTTTATTGAAATTAGTAGAAGTTAGTGATGATCCAAAGACTAAAGTGAAGCCAACTTTTTAGCAATTTATGAGCTTGAAAACTTTGAATTTTTACTAGGTATAACTATTTGGTATGATATATTATTTGTTGTTAGTTCAATTAGCAAAAATTTACAATCAAAAGATATACATATTGATGTTGCCATAGATCAATTAAGAGGTCTAGTTTCTTTTTTTGAAAAATATAGAGAAGAAGGATTTACATCTGCTATGGTTTCAGCCAAGAAAATTGCATTAGAGATGGATATAGAACCTCAATTTCGTAATAAACGCGTGATTTATAAAAAAAAAATAATTTGATAAGAATGTTGATAATGAAATTACAAGATCTCTTGAAGAATCTTTTAGAGTTGATTACTTCTTATACATAGTAGACCAAGCCATTTTTTCACTTCAAACTAGATTTGAACAATTTGAAGCTTATGAAAATATTTTTTATTTTCTATTTAGTGGAAAGAAATTGAGATCTTTAGATGACGAAAATTTAAAAAAATATTATCTTAATCTTGAATGTTCCTTAAAACATAATACCCATTCTGATATTGATGGTTTAGACTTATTTTCTGAATTAAATTTTTTAAGAGAAATAGTACAAGTAGAAGATGATACTCTAATCGAGATACTTAAACAAATAAAAAGACTTGATTCTTTTCCAAATGCTTATATTGCTTATAGAATAATGTTAACAATTTCGGTAATCGTTGCCCCTGCAGAAAGAAGTTTTTTAAAATTAAAAATGATAAAATCTTATTTAAGATCAACAATGTCTCAAGAAAGATTAAGTGGATTGGCTATATTATCAATTGAAAAAGAATTATTAGAAGAAATTGATTATAAAAGAATTATTAACAATTTTGCATCTCAAAAAGATAGAAAAATAGATTTTAGATAAAAACGTATATAACTTTTACTGTTGTTGAATTTAAGGCCTCCCATTTATCTTTCGCCTTAAGCCACCAATGTAGTTGAGCCGCCCCTGATCAGAATCTCATTCCTAGGTGGGGCACTTGCAAACTATCTTGAGATTCACGTACTAGAGTTAATTTTGTGAGGCCTATACTCAAACAAACTCCAAAGTGTTCGACTTCATGCCCTAAACATGCCTAATGATCTAACACTCAGAGTTCGCCCAGTAATTTCCACCAAAATCAATGCTTATCAACTTCCCTAATTAGTATTGTTGAACTTCAAATTCTTTAACAAATGAACAATAATAGTGAAATTCATCTTATACAAAAATAAAGATTACTCAAGTAACGAGTAATAGCATTGCATATTACTAATTGACATCGTGTTGATAAATATCATATGAATACATATTCAATGGCAAGAAAGCAAAGCATTTATATTTGACTACTAGGGGGGAAATTCATGCTTCTTTTACTGCTTGGAACTGTTTGTTGTTCGAAAGTCTGAATTTGGGCTGTAAAGTGGGCAGGGCCGGGTCATCTGGAACCGGCCCGTTAGGTTTAACTAGTTTGTGGGTCGGTTTGGATCCGGGCTTGGTTAAACGGGCCAGTCCGGTTCTGGGTCCAACAGTAAATTTTTTAAAAACAATCCGGGACCGGCCCACTTAACCTAACCCGGTCCAACCCACCTAAATCCGGTCAAAACCAAAAAAAAAAAAATTAAAAGTTTTTTCTCCAATATACACTATATATACCCACCTTTATACATTTTAAATACGTTAAACAATATATATATACATTATATATATAGTATATACTATATTAGAATTTAAAAAACATATACACAATTACACATGTAATCATGTAATACGACTATACATTAGTTAAATATATATACTACTCTAAATAAAACATATGCTCCAAGGTATATACTACAATATAATGATATATATATATTAATTTATAAAACATATACACATGTATACGTTAAATATATACTACTTTAGAGTCTATAGAAGATATATACACATATATACGTACCATTCAATATATATGTACTACTTTAAATAAAATATACTACAATATATACACACACACTATATATAGTTATATACTAATTTATAAAACATATATACATGTATGCGTTAAATATGTACTACTTTAGAGTCTATATTCTATTTATACACATATATACATACCATTCAATGTATGTACTACTTTAAAAAATATGCTCCAAGATATATACGACAATATAACGATATATATACTAATTTATAAAGCATATACACATCTATACGTTAAATATATACTACTTTAGAGTCTATAGAAGATATATATACATATCTACGTACCATTCAATATATATGTACTACTATAAATAAAATATACAATAATATATACACACACTATATATATAGTTATATACTAATTTATAAAACATATACACATGTATACGTTAAATATATACTACTTTAGAGTCTATATTCTATATATACACATATATACGTACCATTCAATATATGTACTATTTTAAAAAATATGCTCCAAGATATATACTACAATATAATAATATATATACTAATTTATAAAACAT
>NC_061111.1:38163538-38196374 GCF_002878395.1 Capsicum annuum | reverse complement strand
TATATGTTAAATATATGCTACTTTAGAGTCTATATTCTATATATACACATATATATGTACCATTCAATATATGTACTACTTTAAAAAATATGCTCCAAGATATATACTACAATATAATCATATATATACTAATTTATAAAACATATACACATGTATACGTTAAATATATACTACTTTAGAGTCTATAGAAGATATATACACATATATACGTACCATTCAATATATATGTACTACTTTAAATAAAATAGACTACAATATATACACACACTATATATATAATTATATACTAATTTATAAAACATATACACATGTATACATTAAATATATACTACTTTAGAGTCTATATTCTATATATACACATATCAACGTACCATTTAATATATGTACTGCTTTAAAAAATATGTTCCAAGATATATACTACAATATAATGATATATATACTAAATTATAAAATATATACACATATATACGTTAAATATATACTACTTTAGAGACTATAGAAGATATATACACATATATACGTATCATTCAATATATATGTACTAGTTTAAATAAAATATATTACAATATAATGATATATATACTAATTTATAAAATATATACACATGTATACGTTAAATATACACTACTTTAGAGTCTATAAAAGATATATACACATATATACGTACCATTAAATATATATGTACTACTTTAAATAAAACATATACTATAATATATATACTAAAATATATACACACACTATATATATAGTTATATACTAATTTATAAAACATATACACATGTATACGTTAAATATATACTCTATACTTTTTTAGAGTCTATATTCTATATATACACATATATACGTACCATTCAATATATGTACTACTTTAAAATTATTCTACAAGCATACTACAATATAAATGGCCCAAACGATCAAAAATATTTTTTTTAAAAAGATAATTTAAACGGGTCGGTTTTGAGCCGGTCAACCGACGGGCCTGGGCTGGATTAATCGGGCCCAAAAAAAATAACCCAACCCGGAACCCGAAATCTTACCGCCCGTGGGCTGACCGGTCAGGCTGCTATGATGGGCCGGGTCAAACCGACCCGTTTGACAGACCTAGTCTGAATACACATAGGCTCATTTTATGACTACAAAATCTTTTTTTCTTTTTTCTTTTTTCTTTGTATACATTAAAGAGTTGATGAATGTTAATACTAGAGGAGATGGCTATTAGTATAATTCAATCTTAAATGATAATTTACAACTGTACAAGTATTCATTTAATTTGTCAAAAAAGTAGTTTGATCTTGATTGTCTACTTGCAAGTAGAGCCGTCAAAATGGGCTTAACCCTTGAGGTCGATCCAACTCAGCCCATTATAAAGGTTGGGTTGAGTTGTAATTTTTGAACCCATTTAAACGGGGGCTTATAAGCTCAGCCCAAGTCAGCTTGCTGGCCTTTGAGGCTGGGCTGGAACGGCCCGTGGGTCAAAATACTATTTAATTTATATTAAAAATATATGAATATTGTAAAAGAAAAAGTAATAATTAAGAACAGTAGTTATTGAATAAGTTTAATATCCTAAATAATATTTAACTTATTAAGTGTTAAACCTTAATCATCAAGTATTGATGTTTCATTTGTTATTGTTATTCAATCTAAACTTACAATTAAAGAAAATTGTAAGCAAAAAAAATTAAAAATATAATAGTGATTACTCAATAAATTTTACATAGTATCTTACACAATATTTACTCATTTAGCACTAAATGACAAATATTAAAATTTCTAATCATAAATATAAAAATTGCATCTATCATGAAATGTTCAAACACTTGTTGCAGCTACTCGAAATCAATTGCACAACATTACCCAAATTTAAAGCAATAATATTTTTAAGTGAATTTTATAGGATATCTAACTTTTGATATTGTTCAACTTATTAAATTTGCATATCAATTTAGATGAATGTTGATGTTAATTAAGATAATGTAATCAATGAATTCAAATGTGTTTGATAATTTATTGGTGTTGAAAATATTAGAAATCATCGTGGAACTATGTACTTTATATAATAATATGTTAGAAGTGCGAATGGATTGCCATATCTATTATTTCAAATTGAAAAAGAAAATCTAACAAAAAATCGATAAAAATAAGGAAAAATTACCTAAAACCACAACATAACTATCTAAACTTCTAAAAATCCCCCCACTTCTTAAAAATTACTTAAATCCCAACATTTCATATTTTTTACTATTTCTGAGATAAAAGTTAACCCTACATGTATCTAATGTATGTATCTGCTGTGATACAAGTTAATCACATTAGATACATGTATCATCAGTGTGTACCTAACGTAATTAATTTGTATCATCAGAGGTCAAATGTTGGAATTTTAGGAAATTTTGAAAGATGTTGGGATTTTTAGTAATTAATGGTAAACATGTCGGTTTATATGTAAAATTTACTAAAAATAAAGGGCTAGCCCGCCCCATCCCGCAATCCTATTAGAGCTGGATTGGGCCATACATTTTAAGGCCCTTTAAAGTAAAGGGCCGACTCGTCCTAGCCCATCAAATTCTTTAGCCCGTAAAGCTTGGGCTGGGTTGGGTTGGGCCAACCCATTTTGACAGCTATACTTGCAAGAGCGGAGCAACTTTTGATGTAATATATGGTCAAAAATAATATGATTTCACTTAGAGAAAATTTTAATGAAAACTCTTTCAAACAGCTCATGGTATTGCATTTTGTGGATGTAAGAAGAGGACCATCTTTTGATGTAACATATGGACAAAGTTGATATAAGTTTTCTTTTTTCACTCAGAACCGTTTCTTTCTTTTCCTTTGGTGCTGAAACAGCTCATGGTATTGCATTTTGTGGATGTAAGAAGAGGAGTGTCTTCTAATGTAATATATGAACAAAGATGATATGGTCTCACACAGAACCGCTTCTTTCTTTTATTTTATTTTTGGGTTGGAAGAAGTGATTCTGTTTCTAAACACGTTAAAATATTAGTAGAAGCTCTTTCTTTGCCTGTTGTTATATCTACTCACTACCAATACTTACTATTCACATTGGCTTTGAAACAACTTGATGGTAGTATTCTGTGGATGTAAAAAATGGCAAATTTTGATGTAGCATTTGGACAAAAATGATATGAGCTCACTCAAAACCATTTTGTCTCCTTATTTGGAAGTTATTAAATTTCTAAATAAGATTAAATTTTAGTGGAAGTGATTCAATTTCTAAATAAGATTAAATTTTAGTGGAAGCTCTTCCACTGATGTATCAACTGACTACCAATAAACACCATTCACATTGGCTCTGAAACAGCTACATGGTATTGCACTCTGAGAATGTGGTGAAGTTATTTTCAGTTATCCAGACAGATGAAATTAAGGACTTACAGGTTCAACTGACGAAATTAAGTACCAACAGGTTTAACTGGTGAAATTAAGGACTTAAAAGGTTCAACTGAACACAGTAACTTTGATTTGTACTTGGTATGTGCTGATAAAACTAGCATTGGCAAGATTTTCATCAAGAGAGTTCAACATCTATGATATATACATAAAAGAATTTTTTATTTCTATGATAACTTGATTATGCTATATCAAGCTACATGTGATGCTCAAAAAGCCTTTTTACTACTATTTGCAAGCAGCGAAAAAGGGAAGCCATAGTATCCTTTTTGGGCATGAACGCTGTCATCCATATGTTCCATTACAAGGTTGTTGAGGCTTCAGAAAGTTGTGATATTCCAACTGAGTCATCTCTTTGCCAGATGCTGGATCAAACTTGCATCTGAAAAAGCTGCACGACGCAAAGACGTGTAAATAACTTAATATAGGGTATTTACGAGGAGTAACTCACATATATGCCATTGTTGACGATTGAGTACACGATGGATCCAAGCTGAAGTTATAAGACAAGCTTGATTCACATTGAAAAGTACATAAAGGGCAAAATTAGTATAAAATGGATGAAGACTAGTGCAAGAAAGACAATGTCAGTTGCTGGTGGCACAGTGGCACTATTGATCATGTAATTCAAATTCAAATTATTACAGACCAATATAGACATCGCACACGCAATGGGGACAAAAATAATTCAAAAAAAAAAATAAATTTTGTTTGGTTGCTCACAACTCAATCTAAATACATCAATTTACCTCGGGCAAAAGACTGGTATCGTGGTTAGAGTAAATACATATTCAATACTTTGCTTATGTACAACAACAAAGTACCAAGCATTCTAATTCAAGTAGATTAATATCAACCAAATATTCTGTTGTTTAAACACTGTCGACCTTTGTATCTCTATATAAATAAATTGAACTTTATCTTTCTTCATTCCGACCAAATTTAGATAAAAGACAGCAAACGTCGTAAGAGCCTTTTCCATCTTTCGCTTAAGGAGAGATCGCTGAGGAGTCTATGACCAGATAACATCACTTTTTTGTTCCATTTTATTCGATATGAAATACTTCTATACAAGCATTTCTATTACTATATATAGTATATGTCCAGACTCAGGAAAGTTAAGAGGTTATTTAATGCATAACATTCTGCCAAGTGTTGTCCAAATATACCTCTTACAAAGAGTGAATAATAGAGCTGATGAAAGATACACACTTTCAAACATCACTCTTCATATAATTGATTTGTGAACAAATTAAAGTGTTATTCCAAGACCAAATGAGAAGTTTTTTGGTTTCGAAAGGCAATAAGAGAGCATATTTCTTGAGAAAAACATAACTATACAATAATATAATAAAATTTACAGAACCTTAGTAGGTTTATTTAAGTACTGTGCAGCAAAAGAGTTCCATGTTATAACAGATTTTACAATAATCACATCAATATATCTTCCATGACGGATTATCTGTTTCTACTTACTCTCAAGTCTATTTCATTTATTTGCATTGTTATACAAACAAAACACAACAAATCAAGAGAATCCCAAAATCGATGACGAGATTAAAAAATGCTAGAGCAGTTAGCCATTGATTACATTACAATCACTTTTTTTTTTTTTTTTTGACTTGCACCGGGTATCCAAGGCTCTTCGAGTCCCGACTAATCCCGGGGGTGCACAGTCCCTCGGCAAGGAGTTTCCCGCAAGTGCACCACAGGTAATTCAGGGTTTTCACCCAGTCCGATGGCCCTCAGAAATTGTTTGCACCCAGTGGGAATCAAACTTGAGACCTTGAAAGGGAGCACCCCAAAGCTCAAGCCAATTACCACCAGGCCAACCCTCGAGGGTTACATTACAATCACTTTTAAAATCAAATTTTGCTGCTTCAAAAGTGATTGTAATGTAATCAATGGACAACAGCCCCAACATTCGTTGATCACTTTATCAACTTTATGACTATTTCTATTCGTAGTGTTTGGTACCGATATTCCAAGAAAATGGGGAATCGATGTTGATGACACACTTCATATATCAGCGGGATGAACAAAATGGAGACTTGCCTCCGGAGTACTATGTGACAAGACAGTACCATCAAAATTTAAAGGTAAGTTCCACAAAGCGGTGGGTGGTTAAGCCGACTATGTTGTTAGGGGAATAGTGTTGGCTAGTTAAGAACTCTCATGTTCAAAAGATGAGACTGGTGGAAATGAGAATGCTGAGGTGGTTATGGGGCCAACACTAGGAGAGATAAAATTAGGAATGAAGATATACGGATAAGGTCGGAGTGACCTCCATGATGGAAAAGATGAGAGAAGCGAGACTAAGATGGTTTGAGCGTATACACACTCCAATGAGGAGGTGCGAGAGGTTTAATTGGTGGTTTTAAGATAGAGACCAGCCGAAGAAGTATTGGGGAGAGATGATTAGACAAGACATGAGACATCTTTAGCTTACAAAGGACATAACCTTAGTGGAGGGTTGAAAGATAGTGGAGCAGTGTCTTGCAGGGTACACTTGGTGGCAATTTGGTGCATGTTCCTCCTTTCATAGGAGTAGTATCAATAATTTCCCCATTGTTTCTTGTCCTTCATTTTCTGTTACTACATGTTATGTCTTGTGCTTCGGTTATCACACTATTTCACAACTGATGTTCCTTTTCACTGAATGTTATACAATACTCTATTAATTTCTGTCTTCTTTACGCATATATGTTTTTTCTTACTTCTCTGATATGTGATACAGGAATTGAGCATCGTTCGAAAACAACCTATACCTCCACGAGATAGAGGTAAAGTCTGTATATACTTTACTTAAAACTATTAGAGATGGGATCTTTAGTTAATTAAATCCCCACTAAGCCGTTTATGTGTGATTTTTGATGAACGGAGGCAATGAGATTTGAACATAGGACTTTTATCTACTTGGATACATTGTTGAGTAGTATAATCAGCTTACTCAGTAAGTTAAATCATTAGAGAGAATATGTCTTTCTTTATCTAATTTGTTTAATAACCAAAAGGAGAGTAACTTACAACATTTTTGAATACTTAATAATGTCTTCAATATCTTTTACCAAATCTCTTTTTAGATAAGATGTGTGTTAGTATCTAAACATGTTTAGTTAGTTCTATGAAAGCTTTAAAACATTTAGGATTTTGATGAAATTTTTATCCCAAAACAGAAATCATATTCCTAGGTGGCAAATACTGGGAAAATGAGATTTTTGAGACTACTGCAAAGATGAATAGATGATTATGTTACAAGAAAGACAACCTTGCAAGAGTTAACTAACCTTCCATCCCAGCCCAGAATTATCAGTGTATTCTTTTCATTACCAAATGTAACTATGCATTGAGAAACTCCAGGCAGTCGGAACTTAGCCACAGACCATTCTGAGCTAAAATACTTGGGAAGAACTCCTGCGAGAATTAAACGCGAATTCAAGAACCTTGCAGAAGTTAAAACTGTGGCATTCACATTCACATCTCCACTCTCACCTTTAATAGTTCCATCACTTTATCATAGAAAGAAGTGGCAATAGTGTGTGTGCCAGGTGATAACATAGTATACGTCAGGGGAGCAGGAGCAGGACAACGAAAAAGTTTCCTTGAAACACATAAAATTAACCATGAAAAGGCCCCAAAGTATATTCTTTAGGCAAAATCACATAGGTGGAAAAAGAAATTATAGCCTGTGCTCTGTGCATCACAATGTCCAAAGCAAACAGTTTCCAAGGCCCAAAAGTTCAGCTCAAGCAAATAACGGAAAATCTATTATGGCCAGCTGACAAGAAATCTCCATCGGCCATGACAAGTTAATCATCTAGTGTATGAATCATCACTACAAATGAGAAAGCAAGTAATATTATGCTACTTTACTCTATAGTGGCATTAGAGGATGCTCTACTAAAAAAAAATTTCACTAATCACCTAACCTATAGAGTTATATATACCAGTTACAACTGAATATAAACCACACAATGCTGAAAGATGAGAGTTAAAATGACTCACTCAGAAAGCTTTTTAACTGTGGTACAATTACGCCGAATAAACCCTTATGGAATATTCTGTGGTTGAGCCTTGATAAATCGCCAAAGAGAATACTGTATCATGTAAGGTGTTTCAAGAAACAAAATTTTGCTCTCTATGGTAGTGATTGCAGTTCCCATATAGAGCGCATGTAGTAGAATATTTTCACTATTTTAAAAGATGCCTAATAATCAAGAAACGAAGGTCATGTTCTTAGAGATAGTCAGGGTTAGAAATTTACATGCAAAATTTTATATTGCTTAACAAGGATTTGTAAAATATCCATATTGAAGTGCCAAAATTTTAGTGAGCACGAATGGACACCAATCTAAGTTTTTAAAATATAAACTAGAAAACTTAAATCTGCTTTAGAGATACCTCTGATGAAGGAGAATGAATTAGAGGTCGCCACAGGAGCACGGGAGTTGGAAGAACAATTTGACTTGTTAGCACTCAAGTTCCCTCGGTTGACCTTGAGGCTGAAAACATGAACGGTGCCTTTGTCGCTGGAGACAGCTAGCAACTGAGCAGTTGAAGAGAATGAAACACTATGTATTTCTGCTCTATCCAAACCCCTTCTTACCTGATTCATATGTAATTTAGCAAAACACATGCATGTTAAATGCTGTTAGTTGGCTGAAAGGTAAGTCAAAAGACTCAATTAGTTGGAAGTTTAAATAAATCTCGTAGGCAGGACAAGAACAAATAGAAAACCATAAAAGAAGTTAAATCTTACAATCTTTATCAAGTATTTCCAGCACCATACTATGGATAACAAAATGTAGAAATGACTCTTGTGATTAGGTTAGATTTGTTTTGAGTTCAAGGGGGTAAGAGGATGAGACACAATACAGGTTTCTTGATTACAAATATTGTTCATTTTTTGGATAAAAAGTAATGGATGACCTAGGTGGGGTGGGGGTGGGGGAGGATAATATCAGAATAACAGAAGCCAAAGGTAAAACCTAATGAACAAATTATGGGGCAATTGAAACTGCTCCAGTAAGTTTGCAAACAACTATACAAAATAAAATGGACGATTAGCCAGTCAAGCATGATGGTCAATGATCATAACAATGGGATAAATGGAGACTGACAATAGGTAAGGTAATTAAATCAACTGGAGAGTGGAGAACACTACTAAAGCAGCAACATAAAAAAATTCAAGGACATGTAACAATGTAATTATCCCCTCCATAATACTAATTCTTCATAAAAAAAATGTCATTATCGCCTCCGCGGAGTATTCTTATTTTGGCCCGATAAGGGGGAAAAAGCATGAGTAACAGAAACGCTAATATTACTTCAGGTTTTGTAACAAAAGAATATGTGACAGTAGAAACAAACTAAAGTCTACAACACTGATGAGAATAATTCCTTACCTCCTGTAATAATGTACCTTGAAGCGTGTTGAATATCCGGATTAGTGTACCCTTGGTGCTTGCTGTTGCTAGCAGGTTGCCTTCCCTCGTAAGAGCAAAACATGCAAGCATCGAGTCATGCGCTACAATAATTTTTGTCTTATTTGATGCATAATGTTCGACCCGAACTTGACCCTTTTGAAGCCCAGGGCAAACCAATACGAGTGGACCAGCATTTTGTGAAACCTCACAGAGCCCCTTTGAGTTTGCAGTTGTTTCAATTTGAAACAGCAACTTCAGATTAGAAAAATTGTACACATATATCTTCTGCTCAAGAACTACCACGATGCAGTCCTTCCGAAGCCTGATGCTGCGTACCTCTGACCGGAAACAAAGCTCACTGATGCAACGGCTTTGGTGATCATCCCAAATCATGACCTTGTTTCGGGGATATTGAGGATGGTCTCCACGTCCAACAAAGGCTAATATATTGCTGCGAAAGAGCATTTCAATAATTCCAATACCACCTACATGTTCGAAGTATCGACAAAAGGACTCACAGAAAGGGACACAGTTAAATATTCCGAAACCGCGATCAGTGCCAATAGCAAAGCAGCCGTAGTCTTGATTGAACGCAACATGGTATGCAGTTGCCGAATGATTGCCAGAAGCATGATTAGAACTAACACCTGATTCAGGGGTTTTGGTAGATGAACCGTGAAGACTCTCATCATTTACCTGCTCGACAGCAGCTTGTTGTGGCTGCAGCTGATGTTGTTGTGCTTCTAGCTGCTCTAGATCAGGTTGACGCAACGGAGACTGAAACTTTGAGCTAGTATTTGGGAGTGGAAAGGGAGAGGAGAAAGGTGAAAGAGTGGCCATGGGCAGAGGTACAAAGATGAAATTCACTATCAGGCTTAGTTACAAAGTAAGAAAGATAAATTGTTTAACTAAGGGCATGGCACTAAAGCAAACGTATCAGACACTGCACAGTACCACATTCATACTCATCGATCTGCATCAAAAGAGAAGAGATGTAAAACTAGATGTACTAATAAACAAGGAATAACTAACCAAAGATCACAAAAAAATCACTTCAAGGAAAATGGTCAAACACTAGCAAAATAATGATTATAGTTTTAAGTTAGATAACTAGCCAGTCAATTTGCTCTCCTAAGAGTAGAGGCCTTTTGGGTTAGGGAAACTTTAATGAGTCAAATAATCACATGGTTAACTATTATCTGACCAGTAAATACTTACATTCTCTGTATAGTGTTGAAATGGTAGAACATCAAGCAATTTCTCATTCTAGTAGGTAAGAGACTACGATCAAGTAGAAAAGGATGACAGCAAAACTAATCAGCAGGAAAAGCAGAAATGAAGAAAATGGCAGCAGAACATGAACTACGTGTGTGTGTGTGTGTGTATTCCCTTGGAAGCTACAAGTCCTGCAGCGCATAACGAAAGTTTTAGTGCACTGAACTTCTCTTCATTAAAGCCTGAGATTTACGCTTAAAATTCCAACAAATGTTAGCACTTTTCGCCTTATATAATAATATTTGGTGAGAGTAGACCTATGATCAGTAATGACATTCCTCGTGTTGAATACTTTTTTAAGACACCACCTGTGAGCTTTGAAAAGCATTACTAATCTCAACACTCAAGCTTGCATAAGCCGATGGTCATTGTAATAATAGATTTAATACCATGTATCTAATACAAATTGAGTTGAATAGATAAAGGGAATTCATTGATTCTACACCAACAAGATTAGACTTCTATGTGTAATTCATCAGTTCAACCTGCAAGCGTCTACGGTCAACTCCAAGAAATCTCATTTGTTCCATTTCCTCAAAAGAGGTCCAATTTATGTAAAAGCTGGTGCAAGTTTTGTAGAGCCTAAGCCAACAGCTCCTCCCCTTATTAAGAAGCTGGGTGGCCTTGTGTCTCGTTCTCAAGTAGCAAAATTTGCTTTTAGTTTTTTGATAATTGAGGAATTCCCAACACCCAGTGGTGGATGGTTCAAAACTCCATAGATAATCGGGCCGCCCCTTTGTCCTTCTCCACTTAAATACCATTTTGTCAGCTGCAGAGTGCACCTCACCCACACATCATAAGTTGTGCTCTTACCACTAGACCAAAGCCTAGAACTTCTAGAGTATCACAATTTGGACAAAATTATTCTACCGGGTCTGAAACACCACATTTTAGGTAAAGTTTTCTAATTGTTCCAGTAGTTTCTGTACCTCAATTTCTGTTATGATTTTTTGTTTCTCGTACTTTGACTATCATATTATTTTGTTGTACTTACTGTCATGTTATTATCTATTATCTGCTATTTTTGCTACTATATGTTGTTTTTGCTACTATCTCCTATTGCTCGTACTTCTGCTATTTTATTTTGTGGACTATTTCAAACTTTTTCTCCTTGAGCCGAGTATCTATTGGAAACAACCTCTCTACCAGCAGAGGTGGAGCCAGCTCTCTTTAGGGGGTTCGTCCGAAACCCCTTCGACGAAAAAATATATTATTTATACATGATTAAAATTATTTTTTATGTGGTTATAGTAGGTGTTGAACCCTCTTCGACTTAGTTTTCTTTGAATATTGAACTCCCTTACTTGAAATCCTGGCTCCGCCTCTGTATACCAATAAGGGTAACGTCTGCATACACCCTACCCTCTCCGGACCCCACAACTACCAGATATGTTGTTTGTTTGTTCTTCGTTTTCTAGTTCACCATATCCCCTCCCCTTCCACATGGCACAAAAATCGATTAAAAGCACCAATCTTTAGAGAAAATAGAGTAATACAAGAAAATACACAATATTATGCAGGGTCAACCCAATATATAAATCACTCTAACCAGCCATTGATCACAGATGAATGAACTTAAAATACAAAACCCATCATTCTTTAGCATTAACTTTTTACTAGAACAAGAATATCACAACATAAAGACATCACAAACAGAGTTGACAATGACAAATATAAGTAATAATATATATGTATATATGCGTTCATATAAAACAAAAAACCCCACATGCACATGTGATTATCCCACTAATCCAAAAAGCAAAAAAGCAATCAAATTTGCTTCAATATGTAATAAATATCCAGTTCAAAATTGCCCAACACTGAAAAACAGAAAAGAAAGAATCACATAAGCAAATGCACAAAGAGTGAAAAGAAGAGTGTAACCAGACCTTACCCCTACGTCATAGAGATAGACATGATTATGCAGGGTTAAAACGCAATATAAATTACTCGAACCAGCCACTGATCATAGATGAATGAACTTACGACACAGAGTTGACAATAACAAAAATAAGTAAAACAAAAAATATATTTTGTCTGTATTCATAAAATATATTTTGTCTGTATTCATATAAATTAAAAAAAAAAAACACATACATATATGACAACCCCACTAATCCAAAAAGCAAAAAGGCATCAGAGTTGCTTCAACATGTAAAAAATATCAAGTTCAACATACCCAAAACTGAAAAACAGAAAAGAAAGAACATACATATAAGCAAATGTAAAAGGAGTGAAAGAGAGAAAACAATACATAGATGAAGGAATGTGGAGATGGAAATGGTTCTTGGGAAGTTTGGGGTGGTTGAATTTTTGTAGAGAAGAGTGAGGCTGAGTTAAAGAGGTGGTGAGAAGTTGGATTCTTGGAAGTTGGAAGAAAGTGCTGATTTGGACTTTGGATTCTTTGAGACTTCTTTTGGGGGCACTTTGGATGAATTTATAATTTTTGATTTATGTTTGGGCTAACTACGTGTTTTAACAAATATTAGATTCTTAATTATCTTATTTAGTTTAAATTTTAATTAATTATAATTTATAATCCTCTCTTATATGTCAATTATTCTTAATTATAATTTATACCCTTTCATGAATTTTCTCTTCTTTTTTTTTAATTTTTTTTCTTTTTCAGTTTTTTTTACTTTATTTTTCTTTTTCTTGTTTTGTTGTTTTCTGTTTTTTTTTTTTTTTTTTTTTTTTTTTTTTTTTTTTCTCTCTTTTTTAAATATTTTTTTTCTATTTTCTATTACTCTCTTTTTTTTTTCTTTTTTTTTATGTTTTTTTCTTCTTTTTCTCTAATTTTTTTCTTTCTTTTTTTTCTTATTCTTTTTTTTGTGCGAACTAGCAAACACAAATATAAATACGAATTATAAAATACAAATATAAATGTGAACTATAACATACAAATATAAGTACGAACTATAAAATACAAATACAAATGCGAATTATAAAATGCAAATACAAATACAAGTGCAAACTATCATTTGTATTTTTTAATTATTGAAAAGGAACGATTGATTTTCTTTCTACGAATAGTGTCACCGGCGACACTATTCCGATGACACTATTACGGCGATACTATTCTAGCGATCAATTTCTACCGCAAATTGTCGGAATCCAGCGACTCAACCAAGTATATGGACACAACCCAACTTCGATCAGGTGCACTCGATCCATCTTTTCTAGTTGTGTTTAGCTTTCTTGATACTGGTAGTGTACTGTACTATTCTTGGCTGATTATCTGGTTGTGGGTATCGAATTTCTTGTTGATTGGTTACTTTGTAATAGTGTTTTACTTGCGAATCTTTTTATTGTTCTTAGTAGTTTTGGAGTGTGTTACCTTGTCTGATTACTGTTACTTGATTTACTAGTATATCTATTAATTGTGGTAGTATTAGTTCCCGCTATTGACTATTGTTTATCAAAATTTATGTTATATTATTGGTTTTGTTGCTCTCTATCTATTATAGATTGTTGGTTGTGTCCCTAGCTCCTTTATTGACTTCATTGTAACTAGTGTGCCATTTTTACCTTATTTTGATCCCCTTTGGTTATCTTTCTTCCCTTTTTCCTTTCATTCCTTTCCCATTTGTTTGCATAGTGGCGGTAATTGGTGATGTTAGACAAAGGTCATATCATAGGTCGGGGTTGGGGTCAGGGTCAGGGTCAGGAGGTGTTGGGTCTGGGTTGGGGTTTGGGGGGGTTGGGTCTGGGTTGGCTTTAGGATCGTGTTTGGGGTTAGGGGCTAGGGGTAGTAAGATTAGGCGGGATAAGGGAGCTTCTAGGTTGCGAGTTAGGTCTTGGAACATCGGTACTTTGCAGGGTAAGTCTATAGAGCTAGTGAAGATTCTTAGAAAGAGGAGGGTTAGTGTAGCGTGTGTCCAGGAAACTAAATAGGTAGGCAATAAAGCGAGAGATGTGGATAGATATAAGTTGTGGCACTCGGGTAGCGTGAGACATAGAAATGGGGTAGGTATCTTAGTAGATAAGGATCTTAGGGAGCAAGTGGTAGAGGTAAAGAGAGTTAGTAATAGACTGATGTCTATTAAGTTGGTCATGGGAGGGTCTACTGTGAACGTTATTAGTGCCTACGCCCCCGCAAGTAGGTTTTAGATGAGGTGGTGAGGAGCATCCCGAGCACTGAGAAGCTTTTCGTGGAAGGGGATTTCAATGGGCATATTGGGTCTTTGTCGAGAGGGTACGATGATGTGTATGACAGTTTCGGATTTGGTGAGCGGAATGAAGAAGGAACTTCTCTATTGGATTTTTCTAGGGCTTTTGGGTTGTGGATAGCGAATTCGAGCTTTTCAAAGAAGGAGGATCACCTTATTACGTTTCGTAGTTCAGTGGCCAAAACTCAGATAGACTTTTTACTTCTTAGAAAAAGGGATTGAACGCTATGTAAAAACTATAAAGTCATACATAACGAGAATCTCTCGACTCAACATAGGTTGTTGGTGATAGACTTGGTTATAAATAAGGGCAAAAAGAAGAGAAGTGGGGAGGCACGACCTAGGATTAAGTGTGGTAGCTTGACTTTGGCTAGTGCTTTGGAGATAGAAGAGAAGTTGAAGAGTAGGGGGCATGGGAGAGTAGAGGGGGTGTGGATAATATGTGGGAGACGACTACCAGTTGCATTAGGAAGACCGCTAGAGAGGTATTGGGTGTCTCGAGAGGTCGATCTGGCAAATATCGAGGAGACTGGTGGTGGAACGAAGAGGTCAAGAGAAGGTGGAGTCTAAGATGATGGCTAATGCTAAGTTGGTTAGGAGTAAGGATGATGAGGAAAGACAGAAGAATAAGGAGGAGTATAAGGTAGCTAGAAGAGAGGCTAAGTTAGTGGTTACGACGGCTAAGACAACAGCTTTTGAGAGTTTGTATACGGCTTTCGAGGAGAAAGGAGGATATAAGAAGTTGTATAGGATGGCCAAGTCCAGGGAGCGGGCTTGTGACCTTGACCAAGTAAAGTGCATCAAAGGAGATGATGGTATAGTGTTAGTTGAGGATGCCCTCATTAGGGAGAGATGACAGTCCTATTTTCATAAACTTTTGAATGACGAGGGGGACAAAGGTTTTGTGTTGGGAGACTTGGAGATATCTGAGGAGGATCGCGATTATAGTTATTGTAGGTATATCGAGATTGAGGAGGTCAAGGGGGCTATTCGCGGGATGCGGCGGGATAGGGCGACGGGGCCAAACGAGATTCTAGTAGATTTTTGGAAGAGCACTAGCGGGGCAGGTTTGGAGTGGTTGACAAAGTTGTTTAATATTATTTTTAGAGTTTCTAAGATGCCTGAAGCGTGGAGGTGGAGCACGATTATTCCAGTGTATAATAACAAGGGAGACATTCAGAGTTGTAACAACTATAGAGGTATTAAGTTGTTGAGTCATACTATGAAGGTTTGGGAAAGGGTGGTAGAGTTGAGGATGAGGAGGATCGTGACGATCTCTGAGAATCAGTTCGGTTTCATACCTGGTTGCTCGACCACTGAGGCCATTCACCTTGTGAGGAGATTAGTGGAGCAGTTTCAAGAAGGAAGAAGGACTTACACATGGTGTTTATTGATCTAGAGAAGACATATGATAGAGTTCCCAGGGAGATTCTGTGGAGGTGCTTGGAGGATAGAGGGGTGCCCGTGGTGTACACTAGGTCGATTTAGGATATATATGATGGCATGAAGACTTGTGTGAATACGGTAGGTGGAGATTCAGGGCACTTCACAATTTTGATAGGGTTGCACTAGGGATCGACTCTTAGCCCGTTTCTATTTACTTTGATGATGGATGTTTTGAAGCTATATATTCAAGGGGAGGTGCCTTGGTGTATGTTATTTGCAGATGATGTGGTTCTGATTGACGAGACTCGGGGTGGAGTTAATGATAAGTTGGAAATTTGGAGACAGACGTTTGAATCTAAAGGTTTTCGATTAAGTAGAACCAAGATGGAGTACTTGGAGTGTAAGTTCAGTGATATGTCACAAGAAGATGGAGTGGTTGTGAAGCTAGACTCTCAGGTTATCCAGAGGATGGAGAGTTTCAAGTATCTGGGGTCTATAATTTAGGATAATGGTGAGATTGACGAGGATGTCACACATCGTATTGGGGCAAGGTGGTTGAAGTGGAGGCTCGCTTCGAGAGTCCTATGTGATAAAAAGTGCCCCTAAAACTTAAAGGTAAGTTCTACAGAGTGGTAGTCTGGACTGCTATGTTGTATGGAGCAGAGTGTTGGCCAGTTAAGAACTCCCACATCCAAAAGGTGAAGGTGGCGGAGATACGAATGTTGCGATGGATATGTAGACATACCAGGAAAGATAAGGTGAGGAATGAGATTATTCACGAGAAGGTGGGAATTGCCTCGGTGGAGGATAAGTTACTAGAAGTGAGGCTACATTGGTTCGGGCATGTAATGAGGAGGGGCCCTGATGCTCCAGTGAGGAGGTGTGAGACTCTGGCTAAGAATGGTTTTAGGCGGGCTAGAGGTATACCGAAGAAATATTGGAGGGAGGTGATTAGGCATGATATGGAGTAATTACAGCTTACAGAGGACATGACCCTTGATAGAAAAGTGTGGAGAACGCGAATTAAGATAGAGGGTGGGAGCGTGGAGGTAGTAATAGGGGAGTGCTTCTTTGGGTCTGGAGTTTCTGGTTCGTAGTGTTGTGGTTGTAGTTTGGGGCTAGTGGTGTTGGCTTTTTTGCATTCCCGTACTAGTTTATTAGGGAATTATCTTTTGTGTTTGTTATATGGTTAGTTTGTTTTGTGTAACATACTAGTTTATATGTGCCTACTTTTTGTATTTGTTATACTGTTATTGGTCCTAAGCCGGGGGTCTATCGAAAATAGCCTCTCTACTTCTCTTGAGGTAGTGATATGGTCTGCGTACACTCTACCATCCCCAGACCCCACTAGGTGGAAATACACTGGGTATGTTGTTGTTGTTGAATACTTGTTTATATTTATTGATACGAGTTGTATTTATTGATACAAATAAATACAATTCAAATTTTTATACAAATACAATATGTAAATTCATTTGTTTCATTTGTTTGTAATTGTATTTGTATCAAGTGATATTTGTTTATTTACAAATATGAATGATAATTTTGATATACAAATACAAAATGGTACATTTGTATCAAATGATACATTACATATTTATATATTTTAGAATCAAGAAAGTACAATTAATGCATTTATTTGTTTGTATACAAATACAAATGATAAATTGTATATAGTCACGGCTAAATACAATATGAAATCAACTTACAAATACAAATACAATATAATTCTTTAAAAAAATAAAAAACTATTGACGAAAATAGAATACAAATACAAGTATAATCCAAATATAATCTAAATATACGAACACAATAAAATCATAATATAAATATAATCCAATATAATATGCAGTCAATTATAAAATACAAATACAAAACAGTTTTATAAAATACAAGTACGAATTATATAAAATATTAATGACGGCGCAAACTAACAAATACAAATACAAGTACGAACTATAAAATACAAATACAAATGTGAATTATAAAATATAAATACAAACGCAAACTTTAAAATACAAATACAGTTGTATCAATAAATACAAAAATATAAATACGATATGACTACAAATACGATAAACAATTATGGTATTTATGTTATCATTCATGATTTATGCTCGACTAGTCATATTTTTTGAAAATATAAAAAATATAAAATAGAATAAAAAAATAATTAAAAAAAATAAGTACAAAAGGGAAAATAAAAAAAATCGAAGAAAGAGAATAAAAGTTATAGATTAAAGAGACAAAAAAATGAAAAAAATGAAAAAAAAAAAGAAGAAGAAGAAGAAAAAATAGGGAAAACACGAAAAAATATATATATAAAAATAATGATAGTATTTTTGACGAAACTAAATATGTAGTATATTTATATTTTTTATGAATACAGACCACTAAGTAAAAATAAATACAATGACTATAAATGATAATCATATAAAATGTGACTATGAAAGAAAATTTTTATAATAAAGTGCCGCTATTTTTAAAAAATCCCTAATAAACTAATCCAAACATACATAGTTTTGAGTTTTGGGTGTGGGACTGTGGGGTCTGACGCACGCGACATTACTTGGCTCCAAAGCAAGAAGGACTAGGTTATCTTTTTCAAAAAATGAAATCAAATGATCCCAGAAGACACAAGTATTATTTTTCCAATAAAATCAAATGTTCTCGAAGGACTCCAATGAAATCGAATGTCCCAAAAGACGGAAATAAATATTTTCCATGACTCGAAAAATTGGTCAAAGAAAATTTTCGATACCATTTTATGTAAAAGAATATACTACGTCAAACAATATTTATCATTATATAAAAATAAATATTTAATAATATTTATTTAATTTAAAAAATTAATAAATAATTTATCTCTTTCTTTCCATTTTACTTTTACTATTAAATAATATTCATCATTCAATATATTTTTTAAGATATTAAATTTATTATATTTAAATGACAATATAATAAAGTTACCCCTATAATTTATTGTTTCTTAACAGATGCGACAAGTTAATAGTGGATAAGTATTGTTGAATGGAGGGAGTACTTTGATAATCAAAATATAATACTTTCTTCGTCCATCTTTATTTGTTCGGTATATTAAAAATAGTTTTCATACTTTGTTTATTAAAAATAAAATAAAAAAATAATTTACCACTTTGTATTTATTTTATTCATATTATTAAATACTATATTTATTTTTGTAGTAAAATTATTGTTTATTTATTATTTCTTAAAAGGTGTTTAGTTTGTAAGATTATATATCTGAGTATTTTGTTATTATTTCTCTCAAAGAGTTTGTCAAGTCAAACATGTGTTAGGGTGTTTGTCCTGATTTTCTTACCAAAATTAAGTTTTAATTTTTTATTGAAGGAAAATAAAAGTAGTACCATAATTACTTTTATCTTTTCCTATAAGAAAAATATAAAACCTTTTCATATTTGACAAACCTCTTTCTTGGAGGAAAGATTTTGTAACTCTATAAAGACTCTTCTCTCATACCATAACACAATAGCATCCACAATGTAGTCATTATGAATTTGTTTAAGAGGAGATTTTCTCCAAATATTTTTTTATGTTTTTTATATTAGTTTTCAATGTGTAGGTCGTTTGACCAAATCATATCAATAATATATTTTTAGTATTATGTTTTTCTTTGCCATCTGAGTTATCATCGCTGTGGTTTGCAAACTTTAAACTTCTGTATGATGCCCTCTCGATTTCGAACCAACAAGTGATATCCGTGTCTATGGTTTAATGATCTGATGGTTCAGATTGAGGACATATTGAGATTAAAGTTGCAACCAATTTAATGATTGTGAAGATATTTTGTTAAAATAAAACTACAATTATCAATAATATTTTCAACAATCCTGCTGTTACATATTTGAAAATAAAGCATACTTTTAACTCTACAAAGGGCTCCAATATTTTTAACCCGAAAAGAGCTCATATACTTTTAACCCAAAAGCTCAATTTTTAAGCATGACAAACAACAGATATATGAAGATTATGTGAAGAATCAAAATCATATATGTAATGCGAAGAAGGCGGATCAAGTGAAGAAAATCAAGCCAAAAAGAAAAGATTTGTTAGGGTTTTTGCCCTGATTTTCTTACCAAATTGAGTTTTAATTTTCTATTGAAGGAAAATAAAAGTAGTCCCATAATTACTTTTATTTTTCCTAAAAGAAAAATATAAAACTTTTTCATATTTGACAAATCTCTTTCTTATAGAAAAGGTTTTAGATCTCTATAAAGACCCTTCTTCTCATACTATAACACAATAGCATCCACAACGTAGTCGTTATGAGGCTTGTTTAGGATGAGATTTTCTCCAAATAGTTTTTTTTTGTTATGAAATAACTAAGAATAAAGAAGAAGAGTAGAGAGAGAAGAGATTGAGTAATTCTTCTTTCTCTTGAGAAGTCTTGGATCCTTGAGGATTATTTATAATGAAGGAAGCCCTTCTATTTATAGGAAAAATTTACTCATACTTTCTAACTAAAAGATAAATACTTCAAATCCTGATAAATATCAATTAGATCTTGATAGAGCTTATTAGATCTTGATAGACATTCACTATAATGTAAATATATTTATAACACTCCCCCTTGAATGTTGTTTAATTGATAGATAATGTGCCTCGTTAAAACCTTACTAGGAAAAACCCAGTGGGAAAAAATCTAGTGAAGGAAAAAGAGTACACATCTCTAACAATACGCATTTCAGCCGCCTCATTAAAAACCTTACAAGGAAAACCCAATGGAAAAAAACCTTGAAAGGGAAAAAAAGTATAGCGCATATTACCTCACCCTAATGAGAACATCCTTGAACCTTTGCATCCCGATCTTGTGCACCATCTTCTTGAAAGTTGCAATTGGAGGAGACTTGGTGAATAAATCAGTCACATTGTCACTTGAATGAATTTGTTGCACGTTAATATCACCATTCTTTTGTAGCTCATGTATGTAGAAAAACTTTAATGAAGTATGCTTCGTTTTATCTTCTTTTATGAATCCTCCATTAAGATGTGCTATCCATGCTGCATTATTTCTATATAAAATTATGGGTATATTATCGCATTTCCATATATTTTTCTTGAATGAGATGTATCATTGACCTCAACCATACGCATTCTCGGCTTGCTTCATGAATAGCTATTATCTCAGCATGGTTCGATGATGTGGATACGATAGACCACTTTGTATATCTCTAAGATATAACAGTACCACCACATATGTACATATAACCTATTTAAGACCGAGCTTTATGTGGGTCAGATAAGTATCCAATATCAGCATGACCAATAAGATCGGGACTACAATCTTTAGAATAAAACAAGCTCATATATTTTATCCCATTTTGATGTCTTCTAGTAGAAGCAAAAATATACCTTGCTGACAAATTGATTAACAAGGCTATATCAGGCCTTATAGTATTTGCAAGATACATTAGTACATCAATTGCACTAAGATATAGTACTTCATAACCAATTCAATTCGGTATATTTCTTATGTCAGCAAACAATCTATTGCTTTTAAAAACTCTCCAAGAGTTTCAATAATTTTCATGCTATAAGCTTATATGATATAAGGATTATAAATAAGTTTTCCAGAAACTTTTATATGCTTCACACATTTTGAATCCTTAAGAAGTTTCATATAAATTTTGTCAAGTGACAATATTCATCATATCATGTGCGACATCTTCAAGTATCTAAACTGCAAATCAAATAAGTTTCATGCTTACCAAGATGCATCCTTTCATGTCAATTGATAAATATTTCTACGCCAGCATGATTAAATAAATGTAGAATTCAGATCCTCATAGTTTTTTACAATATTGCGCTAATATTGTATCAAAGATATTATCGATAATATATCATTTTGCATCGGTTCACCATGTGACATAACATTTTGAGATCTCATCACTTTATTATTTTCAGGTACCTGAACCTCTCATAAGGTTTCATGAAGTATTATGTCATAGGGTCTTCAAGAGCACATTTCCTTCTTATTATGAATATTTTCTCCTTATTCTTTCCAAGGATTATTTCATTTGGAACTGATTGGTCTATCACGCTCCACGAATGCGTAGACTTTGTCCTTCAGGGACACAAAATAGAAACATTTGCAGCTTAATATAAGATGCTTTTGGTATTTGACTTGAATTATCTTTTGAATGAGGATTTGATGATAATTCCTAACATACTTCATAGTTGCTTATAATCTCCCCTTTATGTTAGAAAAACTGACATACATCCTCCATCTTCTTTGAGGAATTCATCTATGTGCATCATGGTATATTCATTAATTGTATATCGCACATCAAAACTATTATATGGACAATGAGTGGTTCCTGGCTCGGAACCAACTTTGAGGGGAGTTAATCATAATTTATTGGTTTGATGCATACAAGTACTTCTGTATGTAATATATCATATTTCAAATCAACACATAAAGATTTGTTCTTATTAGCAATGCTTTAGCTATTTATCGAATGCATTCAATGCCAAACCATCATCATCAAGATGAATTGTCTTGATTATACAATCTGATAGTTATGCTCTTAACTCAATTTTATTGAGCAAGCAACTTTATGAATGTCAAACTGCAGGTTGACAATAAACTCAGATGTGATCATCTTATATCGATGCATCTTAATAGATCACATGACAGGTGAACATGCCCATATTTGCCTTTCATACTTTTCAGATTTTGAGGAATCAAATCCCAAAATTAGTTGGTCCAACTAACTGATCATGAGAGCAAGTAACATAAACAATTCTTGAAGAATCTTCTAGTTCTTCAATACATGTCTAATACTCAATATGCACATTTTTGAGATGTCACAATTGTTCATATCAACTTATGAACTCATTCATGGTAGTAAACACAAGTTCACCGTGACATGTACCTTTTACTTTAGTAAATTTCATATTTACTATTACATAAATAAATTTCAGATTTACTACTTTAGAAGTAAATTTCAAAATAATCCTTCTCAATTATTTTACCTCTTTCGGAGGTAGATTGTGATTTTCTTACAACCACTAGCACGTTCAAATTTATATATAGTCACATTTACTCTCAGGGTCTAGATCTGTATTTATAATAATCAAAATTCTCATTCCCGAAGAATAAAATATAATTGTGCCTTAAGCATATCAAATTATGATAGCTACTACAAAAACAAATTGAGGCATATATATGATTTATTGCTACCATATTCAATTCAAGGAATAGAACATATTTAATGGGACATGTTTCACCAAATACCATTATTTTGCCTTAACCATCATAATATCATCAATATGGAGCATTGAGATTTAAACTCAACGTCTTATCCATATAAAGGCGTCTTAGGCATAAATCGATGAGACTTGAACTCAACATATTATCATGGTGCATCGGGACTCTAACCCGATGTCTTATCTTTTTAGTGCGATGAGATTTGAATCCACCGTCTTACCCTTGAGTGATTCAAAAGAAAATTACCTTGTGATTGTAAGAAATCCAACACCATATCTGTCAACTATAATTGATCAAAGCATCTCAAGTTAAATTACTGATGAGAATTTACTGTACAACAAAAATTGGAAAGATTTTTTTTTCTTTATATCATGTGACATGTTAAAATATTATTTAAAGGAGAATAGGGATGAAATATTTCCTTTACTGATTTTGACTCCCTCCGTAATATGTAATAATCTCTTCTTAATTACCGAATTTCACCTGTAACTTAAGTAAATCTATTGGATAAAGATTTATTATTAAATAAAAATATACCTTGTACCGGTTCCAGTATCAAACAATTGCCTTAACACAATCATTGTTAGTTCCAAGAAAAATCATAAGAAAATCACCAACAAGAAAACATTATTCAATTAGAACATGATGAGATTTAAAGTCTCGTGCTGATAACGTGTTATGAAATAACTAAAAATAAAAAAGAAGAATAGAGAGAGAAGAGATTGAGTAATTCTTATTTCTCTTGAGGAGTCTTGGATCCTTGAGGATTATTTACAATGAAGGAAGCCTTTTTATTTATAAGGGAAATTTACTCCTACTTTCTGACTAAAAGACAGATACTTCAAATTCTGATAGATATCAACTAGATCTTGATAGATCTTATTAGATCTTGATAGACATTCACTATAATGTAAATATATTTATAACATATTTATGTTTTTTATATTAGTTTTCAATATGTAGGTTGCTTGACCAAATCATATCAATAATATATTTTTAGTATGTTTTTCTTTGTCATCTAAATTATTTTCTTTATGGTTTGCAACTAATAGCTTACGTATGACGCCCTCTCAATTTTGAACCCAACAACATGAACAAGTAAAAATGAAGAAGTGGTAACAATAAGCAAAGTTTAGAACTCGGAACCAAAATAAGCCAAGAAATGAACAAAGTGACCAAAATAGGTCACTTCTTTAATAAGTTATCAGAATAGGCTAAACGTAATAATTTGTTATGTTTTATACTTTTTTCTTAACGATGATATAACGATTGTGTATAGTGAAAAAATTATTTTTAAAACGTAATAAATTATTACGTTTTATAAAAAAAAAAATATTACGTTTTACACAAAAATTAAAAAAAAAGTGACGTGCCTCAGTGATGATGATAATGACAAGATATAGAAAGTAAATCTGCAAGTCACACTGCCTGCCTAGTTTCCCACCATTATTCTTAGAGAAAGATTTAGTCCAATATAAAAAAAATTGTATACTACAATTTTGTTATTTTAAAAAATAATTATAGATGATTATTGTTTATAAAAAAAAGTTAAATAACTAAAAAATAACACAGGTTTCATGGTTTTTGTTTTGTTTTTTAATCCTTGTATATATGTTAAATCCTAGTGAAATAGAGTCTAAGATCCCGTTTGGCCATGAAAACATAATTTTCTAAAGTTGAAATAGAGTTATAATTGAAGTTGGAGTTGGTGTTGTGTTTGACCATGAATATAAATTAAAGTTATTTTTGAAATTTTGTGAGAAAAGGAGTGAAAAAAAGTGAAAACAAGTTTTTCTTGTTTCACTTTTCCAAAATACAATTTCTAGTAGTATTTGGAATTTTCATGGCCAAACACTGTGATTTTCATTTTTTCACTTAAGTAAAATAATTTTTTGAAAAAAAGTGGAAAAATACTCATGGCCAAACGACTACTTTAAATAGCAAGATTTGCTATCAAAGCATAGATTACAAGCATATAAAATAGCACATAATTTATGTTTTGAAAAAAAAAAAGTCCATTTCACAAGATTAAGGGCTCATTTGTTTGCACTTAATGAAGGTCTGAATCTGAATGGTTCAAACTTCAGAACATTAAGTGCATTTGATTTTTATTAATATTTTAGCTCTTAATATGTTTGAATAGGTCTTAATCATTCAGATCTAGAATCAAGTCTTAATAGGTCTGAAGAGGTATTTTGGTGTTGGATAATATTCACCGTCACTCTTTTTATAATCATCAATCACCACCTCTGCCACCACCATTATTGTCAACTACCACCCACCACCTCCACCATCACAACCATCATCGACAACAAATATCGCTACCAACCACTATTGTCAATTGCTACTACACCTACTACCTCTATTATTCTAATTATATTTACCGCTACCACCACCATCATCAACCACTACTGGTCAATCCCTACTATCGACCAATTCATCTATCACAACTAGCACCACCGCTAACTGCGACCAATAATACATCACAACCTCCATATTAATACATCACAACATCTACACATTCTTCGGCGGCCACCGCCATTGCTATTAGTAATGCCACCTCTACCATCACTTCAATCATTATCATCGCTATAATTTATCTCTACTAACAACCATCTCCACCATCACAACTAATAACATCTCCAACTAGCACCAACACATCGTCAACCATCATGCATTTATTTTTCAGCCATCACAATCAACACCTTCAACTACTAACATCAAGTAACGTCACATCACAACCACCACCACGACCATCAACCGCCGCCATCATAACATCACTATAATACCAACCATCACAACTATCACCACTAATATTACTAATCATTAACATCAATCATTGTCATCGCAACCACTATTATAAACCATCTCCACTATCACTAACAAACATAAATATTTTTTTCAATCAAATAATATAATTTTATTGTATTAAATTACATACTTTTCTGATATGTAATTAGTTTTTTATTTGAATTGTATTTTTTATTTTATTATATATACAAATAATTTTTTTTTTTTGCACATTCAGATATTGAAAAACAAACAGTCTTAATTATTCAGTTTTCAGATCTAGAGACAACATCTTAATCATTCAGATGTGCATGCAAATTCAGACGTCTGAATCTAAAAAAAAATAAATACAGCCTAAGTAGACTTCTTTTTATGTGTAGTAATTCTAGCATCTTCACTACCTCCCCATTAATCATTCACTCCCACATATTTTTTTCCACCTTCTCATAAATTAATGTCATGTTTATGACACTTTTTGAAGTTCCTATATATAATAATACTAGTTTAATCCGCACGTGCCTCGCACGTGTAACATTTGATTATTTAAAATTAAATAATTTTGTCTATTGCAGAGATTTTTAATAAAGTGTAAAAGTTCAAAACATTTTTTAAAAATCTTTCACACTTTAATATAATAATGTAAACATAAATATATGCACATATATATTTTACCACCAGAAGTTTCAAGTGGTTGACGGATCATCACTTTTGTGTTTGCTATGTAGTTTCGCTTTCCTTTGTTGCCATAGACTAAGAGAGACACATCAAATTGAACCATATTTGTCTTATGATTATATATATATATATAAATCTTTCCTTATTCTTAAAGTCAAGTTTTTACATAATCATTGATTACATTCTTATTATGTACTTAAAAATTTTAGAAATCTGATACTTCCTAAATTTTTTTATTCTAACGATTTTATATTTATTTCTATATTTTTTAAATATACTTAAAATTAAATTTAGTTGATTTAGAATTCTTAAACTAATGAAAAAGGTATTAATTGTCATTAATTTGATGACTTCTAATAAGGAAATATTTTTACCATAAATATATTTAATTAATTTCAACTCTTAAATTAGGAAAAAATATTGAAATTCTGATGACTTCTAATAAGGAAAGGGTTTAACATAAATATATTTAATTAATTTTCAACTCTTAAATATTAGGAAAAAATAGTGAAAAGACGATTTTGTCTAAAGCAAAGACTTTTAATGAAGGGCGAAAAGTTCAAATAATATTTCTAAAGCCCTTCACACTTTTAATATATTATAGATATAGATTATAGATAAATAGAGGTCTTGAGAAAGATGTTTGATACACTTGAATGAAACTTATCTTATATTGTTCTTTTGCTATATTGTTCTATATTGTTATTATTGTTCTTTCTTGCAATTTTGTTCTTAATATTGAAATACATTATCAATATGATTCTACTTTTTTTTTTCTAAGTTTTCAATCCATGGGGTATAATCAATTTATTTGTCTTGAACATTGTAGTTTGTTATTTTCTTTTACCAAATATTTCGTTTGTTATTTTTCTTGTCATATACAACATGAAATTTCAATTTAAAGTTGTTGGGCAATAACATTTTTGGTGTAAGTTTTTTGTTTTGTTTATAGTTATTATTTGAGTTCATGTTTATATTAGCTTGAAGGTATTGTTAATTTATTTATTTTGTGTACATTGTAGATGTTCATATTGTATTTATAAAGTTACTGCTTCATGATGTATTTTTAAAAGTCTTTGTTTTTGTGAAAAAGAAAAATAACGCATTGTTTTGTTAAAAAAAAGTGTTAGATCTTTGAAAGAAAAAAAAGTCTACTGTTTTGAGATTATGTTATTGTATTTTTGTCTAACTTCATTATTTTTATGATAGTTTTCATCATGTCGAACTTGTCAAAACTTGAATTTGTGGCACTTGACATCTCCAAAAAAATTACTTATCATGAATTCTCGATGCTGAAATTCAGTTAGCTGCTAAGGGTCTTAGTACTACTATCACCTAGATAATGCAACGTCGAGCCAGGACAAGGCCAAGACTATGATTGTCCTTCATCATCATTTGGATAAAGGACTGAAGGTTGAATACCTCATAGTGAAAGATTCACTTGAATTGTGGACTAATTTGAAGAAAAGGTATGAATACCTAAAGACCACGGTACTGCCTAGAGCTCGTTATAAGTGGATGCACTTACGGTTTCAAGATTTTAAAATCGTTATTGAATATAACTCTGTTGTATTCAAGATTGTTTCCCAATTGATATGTGGTAAAACTATAAATGATGAGGATATGATGGAAAAGGTCTCTACTGTTCGTGCCTCAAATGTGATATTGCAGCAACAATACCGTGAAAAAGGCTTTTAAAAGTATTCTAAATTAGTCTCATGCCTTCTAGTGGTTGAGTAACATAATTTATTTTGATGAAAAATCATAAATCCCATCCCACTGAAGCTGCTCCATTACCGAAAATAAATGGGGTACAAGCACATGATCAGCCTGAAAGACGATAAGATCTGGGCCATAATAATATGTGTGGGCATGACAATGACAGGAAACGATATAATAATCACTGTGGAGGTGGTAACCAGAAAAGAGAAGACCAAATGAATCCTCAAAATAATCCTTCAAGAGGCAATTGTCATTGTTGTGGCATGAAGGACCATTGAAATAATGAATACCGGGTGCCTAATCATTTTGCTAGGCTTTATTAAGATTCTTTCAAAAGAAAGAGAAATAAATGTGGGACCTCTTCTAATGCCCGAATAGAATCACACTTGACTTTCAAAAATGATGATGAGGCAGGAACTTCACAAAAATATGATGACAATATTGAGGCAAAGTTGATTTGAAAGATGATGATTTCGATGGCCTTAATGATATTACTCATTTGAAAGTTATAGACTTCTTTGAAAATCAAAACTAAATCAATTTATTGGAGAAATAAATTATGTGGGTTTTTCTTAGTTATCTTGTTTTTTAATTATGTTATTTTTATTTTTCAATAAATAAAAGTACTTAAGTTCATTGTATGATTGTGATATTTCACCTTTCTTATCATGTATTTTTATTTTGTGAAGATAATAAAAAAAAATTCAATCTTCAATTGAATTCAAGATGAGTAATGAAGATATGTTCATTCTTGATAGCGCTACAACTCACACTATATTAAGAGAAAAGAGATATTTCTCTAATTTGATTATGAAAAGGGCGAACGTTAATACAAATATCTTGTAGTACAAATTTAATCGAAGGCTCTGAAAGAGCGATATTTTTACCACTTTGGGGAACAATATTGGCCATTGATAATGCAATGTATTGTAGTAAATCTCAAAGAAACTTGTTAAGTTTCAAGGTTATCCGTCAAAATGACTATCATATTGAGACTGCAAATGAAGGAAAGATTGAATACCTTTATATTACTACAATAAAGGCAAGAAAAAGTTTGTGCATGGAAAATTACCCACACTTTTTTTGGATTGCACCATACAAGTATTTGTATGGTTGAATAACATGTCATAGTAAACAAAAGGTTTACAGTTTTAATAATTTTATCATTTGGCATGATCGATTGGCCATCCCGATTTTACTAGCCGTTGACCATGAGTATTTTTCATCTTTTTTTGAAAAATTATTTCACTTCAGGGGAAAAAAGTGAAAATCACAGCGTTTGGTCATGAAAATTTTAAATACAATTTGAAATTGTATTTTGGAAAAGTGAAAACAAGAAAAACTTGTTTTCACTTTTTTCACTCCTACTTCTCTCATAAAATTTTAAAAACAAATTTAATTTATATTCATCGCCAAACACAACTCCAACTCCAACTTCAATTCCAACTTTATTTTCAACTCCAAAAAATTATGTCTTCAAGACCAAAAGAGGCCTTAATATGATGCGCAGAATAATTGAAAATTCGTATGGGCATATTTTGAAGAATCAAAATATTTTTCAATCATAGAAATTCTTTTGTGTTTCTTGTACTCAAGAAAAGTTGATTATTAAACGTTTAGTAGCTATAGTTGAGATTGAATCCCTTGCATTTCTGAAACGTATATAGGGTGATATATGTAGACCAATTCACCCTCTATATGGACCTTTCAAATATTATATGGTCTTGATAGATGCATCTATAAGATGGTAGCATGTGTGTTTATTATCAACTCCCAATATGTATTTTGCGAGATTTTTGGCTTAATAATAAGGTTAAGAGAATAATTTTCAGATTATGCGATAAAGACTATTCGCCTTAATAATGTTGGTGAAGTCTTTTAATGATTATGGTATGTCTAATAAAATAAAAGTTGAACATTCAGTTGCTCATGTTTACGCTTAAAATGGTCTAACAGAATCATTGATAAAACGTCTTTAATTGATAGCTAGACCAATATTAATGAGGACAAGACTTCCTACTTCACTATAAGGGCATCCTATTGTGCATGCATCAACACTTATGCGTATAAGGCCAACCAGTTATCATGAATTCTTCCCATTATAGTTGATTTGTGGTCAAAAATGAAACATTTTTCATCTTAAAATTTTTGGGTGTGTGGTATATGTTTTAATTGCCCCACCACAATGCACAATGATGGGACATTAAAAAAGATTGGAGATGTATGTTGGATATGATTCTTTTTTCATTATAAAATATTTGAAACCTATGACAGGAGATTTGTTTATGGCAAAATTTGTTGAGTATCATTTTGATGAATTAGTATACTCAACATTAGGGAGGGGGGGGGACATAAACAACTGAAATATGAGATAGATTGAAATGCATTATCATTATCTCATTTAGATCCTCGAACAAATCAATGTGAGCAAGAGGTTCAAAAGATGATTTACTTGCAAAATATTACAAATCAACTGGTAAATGCATTTAGTAGCCTTTCAAAGGTTACAAAATCTTATATTCCAGCTGTAAATCCTTCAGTTTGAGTTGATATCTCGATAGGATAAGTTGTTAATGCAAATAAGTCTAGGTCAGATTTGAAACGTGGTAGATCAATTGGTTCCAAGGATAAAAATTCTTGAAAAAAAAATAAATAATCAGAATGATCACAATATGGTGGAAATTGTTCAAAAACAATATCGAGATTTAACAAATGATAATACCACTGAGGAGGTTAAAACACTTGAAACTAATGAGAACGAAGAAATCACAATAAGTTACATCTCGACGAGAAATAGGTGGAATCGAAATAATATTGTGGTTGACAATATTTTTGCTTACAATGGTGCTACTAAAATAATGCAACAAGATGAGGATGAGTAGATAGAGAAATGATTGGCCAAAATGAAAGGATGCAATTCAAGTGGAATTGACTTCACATAAAAAATGTGAAATTCTTGGACCAATAGTTTGAACACCTGAAGGCGTCAAGCCAGTGGAGTACAAATAGATTTTTGTGTGAAAATAAAATGAAAAAGGTGAAGTCGTAAGATATAAAACACGATTTGTGGCACAATATTTTTTTGCAAAGGCCTGACATTAACTGTGGAGACATATTCTCATGCGATGAATGAAGTTGCCTTCAGATATATAATAAATCTAACAGTTCATGAAGAGCTTGATATGCACCTAATGGATATTGTCACGGCCAAATATGTATGACACATTAGACAATTATATTTTTATGAAAATCCCAGAAGCCTTCAAAGTACCTGAAGCATATAAAGTTTGCAAGAAACTTGCTCAATAAAGCTTTAAAAGTTCTTATATGGATTGAAATAATTATGGCGACTATGAATAATCGTCTTAGCAAATATTTTCTAAAAGAAAGGTAAAAAATGACTATATTTGCCCTTATAATTTTATAATAAGGTTTTGTCACGATTCGGGGCTACCCCTTAATTGGGACAACGGTGCTTACGATCACAAGTGACCACAAGCTAACCCATGAGCTGGTACTTGCTATGAACACTGAGTAAACTGATAATAACATATGTTAAAAAACAAATGATAATGGCATAAGGTTTTAAATACTGAAATATGATTAAATCATGGATCTAAAACATATGAAGACATACTGAAAAGATTGATAAAACAACTAAGAAACCGACTAATTGCCTGAATGTCTGAAAAGCCTCTGACTGATTAGCTGTGAAGTTGATAGGACAAACGCCCAACTAACTTCGACTAAATAGAAATACTGAACTACTAAGATAAACTGAATGAAACAATCATGTCCTCGATAGATGAGGACTCACCACGACTGCTGATGATGATAAGTGAACTATCTAAGCGCGGTCAGGAATCTGTGCATCCAAACCTATGATATAAGACATCATAGTGCGAATAAAAGTATGTGGAGGTTAGGCTGTAATGCAAAGATTAACTGTGCATGAAATAATGACTGGTTGAATAGCATGAGATAACTGAGTATGCATGCATGAAAATTGAAATACTGAGAATCCAAGACCCAACATATAATATTTCTAAAATAATCTATAAACTGAATTGCTAAAATCTAATAAATAACTGGAAGTCTGTATGCTATGGTCAAGCAAACTAGAGTTGAATTCTGTACTGAATACTATACTGAGACTGTGAGAGGTATTATCTACCCGATATGCCACAATCTGAGCTAAGTAGGGTCTAATATAAAACCTCAATTGGAAAGGTGTCAGTACCGTGCTACAGGTACTAACAATGGCTGTATGGACCCACTAAACTGGTGTCCCGAAGGACTAAGGACTAACCCTATACTGGCAGGAAACTCATGAGATATGTGTCAACCTTAAGTTGGCGGGAAGATATCTCAAACCTACATTGGCTACGTAGTTCTATAACTCAGGAATTGCTACGAAGGGTCAACCCCTAAAATGGCAGGAATTCCCCCATCCCTGGGTTTTCTCGGTGATGAATCCTACTTTTAACTAAACTGACACTGATTACTGGACTGAACTAAGCTTAATTGAATAAAAAACTGATCATAATAACATACTGAATGATAATACTCATGATATATCTAAGATTATTTTGAAGATACTGAAATTAGGTAAACAGCTAAGTATCGGGTGTTCATAACCCTCCAACACTGAATGGAAATAATAATATAGACACATAAAAGCTTTGAAACCATAATAGGGAATCATTGTTCAAAATCCAAGACTTAGGCATTTC
>NC_061111.1:38138398-38160538 GCF_002878395.1 Capsicum annuum | reverse complement strand
AACCATAATAGGGAATCATTGTTCAAAATCCAAGACTTAGGCATTTCATCAAACACAAGAGAGTCATGAACTTGAGCATGCGAATGGGAAAATTATGTGATAATAACATAATTACAATACTAAAACCATGAGTTAGGAATTTAACATGAAAATTTCATCATTTAAATGTGTAAAGGCTCATTCCATCAAAACACTTGCAAACACAATACATAAATCAAAATTCATAAGAGCTTCATGGAAATAATTTATCATAAACATGTAAAATTCATCATTTACAACGTAAAAATAGATTCTTGGACTCCATGGATGAAAAGGGCCCATGGATGAACATCACACATACCTTAAACCCTTAAGCTTGAAAGAAGAATACCAATCTTGAAGCTTTCTTGAAGGTTTTTGGATTTTGGAAGCTTGAATTTTTTGTTTCCTTATAGAGGAAAGAATGGAATTTGATGATCTTGGGGAAAGAGTAGGGTTTGCTTTGAGAGGAAATTGGGGAAGATGGGCAAATAATGCCCTAACTGATATGTTAATTCCTGTGTTTACGAATTGATTCGATGGGAAAGCACATAACTGCCCCCAGGAGATTAAATTCATAATTGGAATGTGGTTTAATGGGTCATCGCGATGCGATGAGGAGTCTATCACTATATAGACAGCAACGTGATGCTATCACGGTGAGCTGTTAGAATCAAAATCCAAACACGACCCAATCCTTGTCCAAAAAATCTAAAACTTTCCCGAGACATGCCTCTTACACCCCTGAACATGAATTAACTCAAAAACCTACATCTCGGGGTCGGGAAGACCAATTTAAAAATCTTTGATGTTAAGAGGCCAAAAATAAGACTAAGTTCCCAATACTTAGCGAAATTTTTAGGCTTTAAGCCTCTTATGCATGCAACTAGGAACTGTAATATGGGGTATTACAATATCTCCCCCTTGGGAATATTCAATTTCAAATGAGACTGATTAAGCTGAGAATACTGGAAAAACTGAAATCACATACTGATATACATAATGGAAAACATGAATACATAACTGAGTCTGAAACATGATACATGGCTGAACTAATTTCGTGAATGCATGCAAAGATATAAGAATGATTATATAGCTGGAACTGAGAATGGAAAGGAGTCAATCCTAAGGAAAACTATTACCTTAAGCTGAGTCTGAGTTTACGAAGAAAAGATGAGGGTACTTGGTATGCATATCTGCTTCTGCTTTCTAAGTGGCTTCCTCGACAGACTAATTTCGCCAAAGAACTTTTACTAAGGGAACTTCTTTTCTCCTTAGTCTTCGAATCTTACCATCAAGGATCTCGACTAGGATTTCTTCATAAGAAAGGCTATCCTAAACATCTGTGCTTTTTAAAGTAACTGCAACTGATGGATCACAATACACTTGTTTAAAAAGAAAATGTGAAGTACTAGATGCACTGATGCCAAATCTGCAGGCAACTCAAGCTCATAAGCGACCTTTCCAAAATGACTCAAAATTCTGTAAAGGTCAGTATATCGGGGACTAAGCTTCTCTTTTTTGCCAAACCTCTTCACTCCCTTTATGGGCATGATTTTAAAATACACTAAATCACCAAATTCAAACTCAAGATCCCTTCTCCCCACATCTACATTGGATTTCTGGTGGCTTTGGGCTGTCTTAAGCCTCTCCTTAATCAACTGAACCTTCTCTATTGCATCAAACACTGAATCTAGTCCTATCAAAGCAATCTCACATGCCTTACACCAACCAATAGGAGATATATGTATCCTCTAATAGAGAGCCTCAAATGGAGCCATCTGAATACTAAAGTAATAACTGTTATTGTAGGTAAACTCGATCAAAGGCAAGTGATTATCCCAACTTTTTTTAAAGTTAATAACACATGCTCTCAACATGTTCTCTAAGGTTTGAATAGTCCTCTCTACCTGACCATCTGTCTGAGGATGAAAAGATGTACTGAGATAAACTTAGGTACCAAGACCCTTCTGAAAATCCTTCCAAAAGTGAGAGGTAAACTGAGTACCTCTATCTGAAATGATAGACAATGGGACTCTATACAACCTAACCAACTCTCTAATACAGAGCGTGGCGTAGTCCTCGACTGAATAAAAAGTATGAACTAGTAAGAAATGACCTGATTTGGTCATTCTTTCTACAATCACCCATATCGAATCATGCTAACGACGCGTATGAGGCAAACCCATCAAAAATCCATGTTCATCTCTTCCCACTTCTAAGTAGGAATATTGAACTCCTGCAATATGCCACTAGGCTTCTGGTGTTCAACCTTAACCTACTGATAATTAGAACACTCAGCTATAAACTTTGCAATATCCCTCTTCATACCACTCCACCAGTAGATTTTCTGCAAATCACGATACATCTTAGTGGCTCCTGGGTGTGAAGAATAATGCGCACCATCCATTTATGGAAAAATCCGCTCTTTCAAACCATCAACACATGACACACACAACCTTCTTTAACATCGCAACACACCATGTCCCCCTTGGGAGAAAACTTTTACTTTCTGATCTCTAACAAATTCTTTCAACTTAACCAAATTGGAATCCCTATGTTGCTTTTATTTAACTTCGGCAACCGAAGAGGACTCTGAGGCATTCTGAACCCATATATTACCCTCAGTTGAATCAACCAACTGAACACCTAATCTAGTAAGCTGATGAACCTCCTGAACTAACCTCTTCTTATCATTCTCAACATAAGCGACACTACCCATACACAATCTACTTAGGGCGTCTACCACTACATTGGCCTTTCTCGGATGATACAACACACTTAAATCATAATTTTTTAATAATTCTAACCATCTTCTCTGATGAAGATTTAAATCTTTCTGTAAAAAAATATACTACAAACTTTTGTGATCCATGAACACATCAACATAAACTCCATAAAGATAATGCCTCTAAATTTTTAAGTCAAAAACAACTGTTTTTACTTAAGATCATGGGTAGGGTAATTCCTTTAATGGGGTTTAAGTTGTCTAGAGGCATAGGCTATAACCTTACCTCTCTGCATTAACACACAACCAAGACCAACTCTGGAAGCATAACAATAAAAAACAAAACCATCTGAACCATCTGACAAAGTTAAGACTAGGGTTGAGGTGAGTCGAGTCTTCAACTCTTGAAAACTCTTTTCACAAGAATCTGACCACTAAAATTTGAATTTTTTTTAAGTCAATCGAGACATGGGGGATGAAATAGACTAAAACCCTTAAAAACGTCTGTAATAGCCAGCCAAACCCAAGAAACTCTTGATATCTGATGGAGAGATAGTTCTAGGCCAGTTTTTTACTGCTTTGGTATTTTGAGGGTCAACTCTAATGCCATCACCGAAAATAATATGGCTAAGTAAATCTACTAATCTTAGCCAAAACTCCCACTTACTAAATTTTGCAAACAATTGATAAGTTCTAAGAGTCTGTAATATAATTCTGAGATGGTCTGCATGATTATTTTCACTACGGGAGTAGACAAGAATATCATCAATAAAGATGATGACGAACATGTCCAAGTATAGCTTGCATACTCTGTTCGTCAAGACTATGAAAACTGCTGGGGTATTCGTTAGTCCAAAAGACCTAACTAGAAATTCGAAGTGACCATACCAAGTTTTGAAGGTTGTCTTCGGAATGTCATATTCTCTGACTCTAAGCTGATGATAGCTGGATCTGAGGTCTATCTTAGAGATATAACTGGTACCCTAAAGTTGATAAAACAAGTCATCAATCCTGGTGAGTGGGTATTTACTCTTGATTGTGACTTTGTTCAACTGACGGTAATCGATGAACACTCTGAGAGAACCATCTTTCTTATGCATAAAAAGGACTGAAGCGTCCAACAAGGAAACACGGAGCCTGATGAATCCCTTTTCTAGGAGATCCTTCAACCGTTCTTTTAACTTCAGGGAACACATCTGGAAATTCTTTTACTACTGAAACTGACTTGAGACTGGAATCACAGAATTAGAGTTTTTGACTTAAATAAGATGGTCCATTCACCCTTTAGATATCATTTTTCTGGCCTTAAGGTATGAAATAATTTAACCCCTAAGCACTGAAGTTCTACCCCTCCATTCAATGACTCATTCATTAGGAAGATAAAATTGAACGACTCTGTTTCTACAGTTAACTGAAGCATAGCTAAAGTGGAGCCAATCCATGCCGAGAATGACATTAAAATCAGTCATCTCTAACTCCATAAGATCTAATGAAGTGATTTTCTATGATACTGTAATCGGGCAGTTTCTGTATACCTATCTGTCTATAATAGATTTACCCACTAGGGTAGACACTGATAAAGGATCTACTAATATTTCTAGGCTGACACCCAAATTAATAACTATATAGGGGGTTATAAACAAAAGTGAGGCTCCGGGGTCTTGTAAAACATACACATGAAGATGAAAGACCGGTAACGTACCTGTAACCTCATTAGGAGAACTCTCCTGATTCTATTGGGATTGAAGTGCATACAGGCTATTTTGGCTCTAATAACTAGTGGCATTAGAAGTTGTGCCCTACTGACTATGCTGACCCATCTAGGGGCATTCTCTGACTCTGTGGCCTGGCTTGTTGATACGCCCAATTTATACCTCTCTTATGAGAGATTAAGTAGTCGTTGTCAAATATATAACCCAACTAGGTTGGGGTCAAATCCCATAGGTAATATAGTGTTAATCAAGCCTATTTGTGATTCAATCGACTAATAGATAAAAGCTTCCTGTAAATAGGGGTTTTTAGAGTTCAAACAAATATCACTGTTCACTTCGTTTTAGTAGCTCACAACTAAGATTTCAATGTTTCAAATTAATGATATGGAAAAACCAGAGTTATGTTCACTATGAGTATTGTTACTTGATATGCATTAGTTATAACCTAAGATTCTCATGACATATAGGAACAACATATTATCATTATCAATGGTCTATCTAACTGTCTTTCGACCTATTTAGATATTAGATTACCTAATTTTCTCAAACTTAGGAAATCCTTATACTTAACCTGATCTTATCTCGAGTTAATTAACCTTGTTACAACATTAATCATTAGATGAAAATTTAATGTTTCCAAATGCCCGTTGATAATTCACTTCCTATTAAATTGATTCCTTAATTTAAGCAAGCAAATCATAAAGTTTAATCTATTGTTTGCAACCAATAGATAATATACATAACAGAAGAATTATCAAGAAGTTCCTACTGTCCTTCAAATCTTAATCAACTAATGAATTCACAAGGCCAAACTCATAGATCCCACAACTCGGGTTATGGGAATTAGTTCTTCATGATATAGAAAGAAACAAAATATATTGGATTCATAATTCAGAAATAGTTAACTTACAAACAATGAAGATATAAGATTGTTCTTCATTCCAAATCACAAGAGAATTCCTAAAACCAAGATAATAATTTAATTCAAAAATTCAAACCAAAAGTATGAAAAATGGCTGCTTAGAATAAGTTCAAGATGCCTATGGAAACCTAAGATTTTCCTCTAAATAGTCCAAATCTTTTCTCTGATTTCAAATTCAAATTCCAGATTTTCTGGCTAACAGCTGATGACTTCATGTGACTACCTATCACATAGCTGACGACCTATCAGACTAAGTCGTCAACTATTTTTTCCATTTCTTGCTTCCTACTTACAGCTGAAGACCAAGCCTGATCCTATCACATAGTTGATGACCTATCAGACTAGGTCGTCAACTATTTCTTCCATTTCTTGCAATCTGTCTATGGGTGACAGCCAAGTCTGATGACTTATCAGATGGTTGATGACCTATTAGACATGTCGTCAACTAAGATCTTCTGTTGTACTTCGATCAAAACTTGTTATTTTTGACAACATTACCAGAGGTTTCGATGCATCTCTACTTCCTTGTAATATCATATGAAATATAATAAAAACGATAATAGTTACTTAAGAACTTACAATTATTCTGAGTTAAAAGCCTTAAATATGCTAACACGAAGCTAGAACATCAACACCCTCAACTTAAAATACTTGTTTGTCCTCAAGCAGCTAACACAGTATTATGCACATAATCAAAACAACAATGTAACGAGTAACATTTGTTTCCTTTGTTTTGTACCCATGAGAAAGAACATGTGATATTTTTCTGCCAAGAAACATCAAGATTCCATACCATCTTCAAATTTCAAATACACAAAACACTACTTAAACTTAGAGTATTCAATCAAATGTTTAGCTAGTTCCGCAACCATTCACATGCCCTCACACAAAAGAAAGAAGTTCATGACTTCGCCTATTTGTTTGTACTCACAGGAACTATGCATTAAAGTGCTCACTCTCAGAATAAAGGTTCAAATTGTGAACCTATAATTCCATAAGCTTGCCTTCACCATCCAGCTTGGTTCATCTAATAGTCAGATTGGGATCACTACAGGGTTTTCTAGGCTTAAAATGAAGGTTTGAGTGTTGGGGAGGTTAATTTAGGATTAGTGACTTAGCCTCTCTTGATTCACTTACAATGCTTGGCTATAATCACCTACTTCTTTGCACTTAAATTCCCAACTAACTTGCATATCACTTTTAGCAATCCCACTCAACAATATTTATTCACTTAATATATATGTACTTCTTTTTTTTAGATTACTAACTTTCCCATTATTTGTACCAACCTTCACAACATCTTCGTCACCTTCCATTCATTAGGCCTTCTAATGTAGTCACCCTCAACTTAGGTGATTTGCCTAAGTTGATGTGCCATATGACCAAAAAGAGATCTGGCTAGAATAATGCTTACTTGTGAATTTCTAAAAAGTTGTCAAATTATTGAACAAATAAGGTATTCTGTTGGATCAAAAAGGGATCAAAAGGATATAAAATTTACCTAAGGGTTGCTTATTTTGTTAGAATGGTTCACTTAATAAAAAATAGCCTAAGATCACTTGTCAACCAACTACTTGAGACCCTAACGGAATAATTTAGGCAGGTTCTAGATGCATGCACACAATAAGAACATATTACCAGCAAAAACCTCACTCTCTCATGACATGGAATTATGCGGACCTCACCAAATACTCAACAAAAACTCAAGCTCAAGCAAGAAATGTTGCACACTTTCACAGACCAGAAATGGTTTCCAATGTACTTAGCAATCAATCTCACAATAAAATTTTTTGGTGAGTATGACATTTTTACAATCATTGACTTAGAAATCGAACACTCCAATCAATTGATACTCAGTTACTTGTCACTCTTCATGCATGCACAATACGCAGACACAACAAACAAACACAAACAACTAATCCTAAACATATCGGTTCACTAAGTAACGCTCAAGGGTATAGAACATAGATAATATACTCTTGAGGTTGCAAGTACCCCCACACCCATAAGTAAAAACATGCATTATCCTCAATGCAAAATATCAAACCAAAACAACAAGGGATAGGAGATACCTGAAGCACCTTAAGTGCATAAATCATGAATCGATGACTGTGCTACTGCATCATCAGTGGGTGTAGTCTTATCAGTGGCATTCGGCTGAGCTGATGCATCTACAACAGTTGTTGGTAGAGTGAAAAACTCCCAACAGCCTCACCAGCAGTCAACGGAGGCCCATTAGCTGAAGCTCCCGCAGCTCTAGCATTTAACAATTTCTTAAATAGTTCACCCTCTACCTTTGATTCTCTTAAAGCTTTTTTTAGCTTCTTTTTCTCTACCTTTCTCTTTGCTCTTCTCTCATTTCTTCTTTCTTCATCACAGTCACTTTTTTCTGCTTGCCTTTGTCTTTTTTTTTCTATGTTTTATTTTTCTTTGTTCATTGGTTTCCCAGTGATGTCAATTAATAGAGGTTGGTCCTCAGATTCTTCATCTATAGGATCTAAAGATATCACAATCTGATGGCTCTGCAATGCCACAATGTCAGCTTTAGCCTTGTCCAAGGTTGCCTGGAATAATGTAAGATCAGGGAATGGCATTACTCTCAACCATCCATTAACATGGTTCTCCAACTCATCAATGCGTCCATGTAGAGTTTGGAAAGTTTCAATGGTTGCCTGGACTCTCTTATCTATAGTTAACTCAAACTGATGAGAAAACAACTTTAATTGAGCTTTAAACCTCTTCCCCTGCTTTACCATATTCCTAAAATTATACGGCGACAGTACATACTCCGACATTGGTGCAGCAACTATAGGATTTTCTTCACTTTAAGGAACCAAAATAACCCATACAGAAGAGGTTGCTTGTACAGACTCAGGAACTGACAACTGCACATTCTGTGCGGAGCCAGTAGCAGTAGCAGCTGTTTGAACTCCGTCAAACATGATCATAGTACTATCTACCTCTAATCTTTTTCCTAAAACTAACATAGGCTAACTCTCATCAAAATTGATAGGGTTGTGAGTTTTCCTGGCGATGACCTCCTTATCTAAGCCTGTAATTTCTAACACCTGAGCCGCTTCACACAACCTTGTAATCAGACAAGGAAATAGGTATGCAGTATTGGGTCGTATTACTCGAATCTTTATCTTATCAGCAATAAGTTCCTTAAAGTTCAAAGGAAAGTTTGACAATAAGCTTGCTACCAGAACTGCTCTATCTTCACCTATGATATTGTCTCCTGCTGTCGGTATCAGTCTGGACCGTACTACACCCCACTAAAATCTATCCTCTTGAGTCAAGGATGCTTTAAAACTTCTTTCACTTGGATTGTGTACCCAGTCTGGTTCTCCATCAGCTATAACTTATCCTAACCAAGGGCGTTGATTTGCCCTATCTATCATCCTGTGGTAGAACTCCTGCGAGGTGACTGGGGGAATGAAGTTTGGACCATAAAAAAATCTATTGATAGTTCTGTCAGATAGATTACCCATCACACCCCTCATCAGTATTTGGTTCATATTCGGTATGTCTGCAGCTTTCTCTTTCTTTTTACATATGTTGTCTAATGTCTCTTGGTAGTTCGCATAAAACTCCCTCACCAGCATTGGAAAAAATGTATCACCTATTTTTGTTGTCCATAATAAGTTATACTCTTAGAATGTTTTCTCTCTCGGTGGGTACTTGTTCAATTCAGAGGTGATACTCTTTATCTCTTCAAATATAGGCCTCTTAAAACTCCTTCTTTTTGTTCCTGTCCACCCATCATAATATATTCTTTTTGCTCCTACAACCTACCATCTCATACTATCTCGGATGCCTAGATTCTTGTATTTTATTGCATCTTCTCTTGTTTGAGTGTCTTTTTTCATTGGTTGCTCGAAAGAAGGTAGTTCTGAAGAAGGTTGCTCAGGAACAGGTTGCTCTAAAGAGGTTTGTTCGGATGAAAAGGTCTTCTTCTCCAGGGCTTACTTCCTCAATCACCTTCTTTTTAGGTTGAGAAAGAGGTTCAGCTATCCTGAGACTTTGCCTTGTATTACATCTCTAAAGTTGTGGCTCTTCTTGCTCACTTTCAAACTCATTGAAGAATCTCCGGGTCAAGTTCTCTTTGGTCACCTTTTTGGTTGATTTCTTTTGACTTCCCTTTAGGTGGCATGGTTATATCTGCATTAAGGAAAAAAATGAGTACACAATAATGAATAAGCATGCAAGAGTCAATCATTTTCAGTAACACCTTTGAAAGGTTTTATCAAAATGGCTGAGCATGTGTGTGACTTCTTGATCTGATAAGTCATCACTTAAGTGACGACTCGTCATCCAAGTCTTCAACCACAGACAGAATGTCACACAATTTTTCTCCAACTGACGACAAGGTGTGACAGCCCATTAATGGGGTGACGGCTTATCAACCTTATCGTTAGCCTTATCACTAATATTGCTTAAGTTTGGTGCAGTTAACGACAAATATTGATGGTCCATCACTTTGTTGACGGCTTATCAGCCATGTCATCAGCTTTATCAAAAATGTATCATCCCATTGCTTCAATTGATGACTTCAAGTGATAGGCCATCAAATTTTTGATAACCTATTAGCTTGGTCGTTAACCTTATCCAGTGAGTACCCGTTTTTCTTGCTTCAACTGACAACTTCAAATGATGGTCTATACTTAGTCGTCAACTTGATCTATCCTGAACATTGATCCCAACTCCATTTCTGTACACTTTAACAACATATTACCTAGAAATCAAACCTTAAACAAATAAAATACTTACAACACAAGAAGTTGGGTTGCCTCCCAATAGAGCCTGATTTACTGTTGTGACACGACTTGGTTATCTCAACTACTCAGACTTCATCGAGATACACAGTAGATAACAGCATCACATCATCCATTGGACTAACATAATTCTTGATCCTTTACCCGTTAACTTTAAATAGACTTCCATCTTTACTTTCAAGTTCCACCACACCTGGTGAAAAAACTTGACTCACTTTGAAAGGTACCGACCATCTTGATTTTAATTTGACTGAAAAGAGCTTAAGTCGAGAGTTGAACCATAGCACCCAATCACCAACACGAAAGTCTCACCTATCTATTCTTCGATCATGGTAATTCTTCATCATCTCTTCATATAGGTCAGCTCTTTCATAATCCCCGAGATGGAATTTATCTATTTTATTCAATTGTCCCAACCTTAACTCAGTTGCTTCCTTCCAGTTCATATTCAGTCATTTCAGAGCCCACAAAGCCTTATGTTCTAGCTCAATCGGAAGGTGAAATAATTTTCCAAAGACTAACTGAGATGGTGACATTCTAATAAGTGTCTTAAAAGCAGTTCAATATGCCCACAAAGCATTATCGAGCTTTTGAGACCAATCATTTCTTCTCGCTTTCACCATCTTTGCCAAGATTGTTTTTATCTTCGATTTGAGACCTCCACTTGCCCACTGGTTTGTGGGTGATACAGAGTGGCCACTTTATGCTGTTTCACACCAAATTTCAATAAGACAACCCAAAATATTTTGTTGCAGAAGTGGGATCCCCCATCGCTTATAATAGTTTTTGGTACCCTAAAATGGGAGAAGATGTTCATCTTTAGGAAGACAACCACTCTCTTGCCTTTATTATCAGCCAAAGTAACCACTTCAACCCATTTGGACACATAGTCTACAACCACCAAGATATATTTTAGCCTATAGGAGCTCACAAATAGCCCCATGAAATCAATACCCTAGACGTCAAATAGTTCAACTTCCAATATCTTCGCCATGGGCATCTCATGATGCTTCGAGATCCAACCCTGTCTTTGGCACTGATCATACTCTTTACAAACTCATACGCATCTTTAAGTAGGGTTGGACAAAAATAGCCACTTTGCAACACCTTTATTGTCGTACGAGCACCTGCATGATGTCCCCCAACTGGGGATGCATGGCAAGCCTACAAAATACTTGGCATATCAACTTTCGGGATGCACCTTCTGATAATATTGTCAGCACAACACCTAAATAAATATGGATCATCCAAAAAATATCTCTTAGCATCATGGAGAAACTTTTTCTTCTGATGAAAAGAAAAATTCTCTGGGATAATATCACTCACCACAAAGTTGGCGAAGTCAACATACCAAGGCACCATATTGAGTGCAATAGCTAGAATCTGTTCATTAGGAAAAACATCGTCAATCTAAAGCTTTTCTGTAGTGAGCTGATTTCCCTCTAGCCTAGATAGGTGATTTGCAACTTGGTTTTCACACCCTTTTTCTATCTTTGACCTCAAAGTCAAACTCTTGCAAAAGCAACACCCATCTAATCAATTGTGGTTTAGCATCCTTATTCGCCATTAAGTATCTAAGAGCAGCATGGTCTGTATGAACTACCACTTTGGTTCCGAACAAATATGACCAAAACTTCGCAAAAGCATAGACGACACCCAGAAGCTCCTTCTCAGTGACAGTGTAATTTTTCTGCACTCCATTCAACGCCTTGATTGCATAATATATTGGGTGAAATAATTTTTTCTTCTTCTAACCAAGGACTGCTCCAAGTGCCACTCTACTTACATCACACATTATTTCGAATGGTGTGGACCAATGCAGGGCAATAATAATTGGGGCAGCCACCAACTTCACCTTAAGGCATTGAAATAACTTCATACAATCATCATCAAACACAAACTTGGTATCCTTCTCCAAGAGCTTACACGATGGATTTGCAATCTTGGATAAATCTGTAATGAACCTGCGATAGAATCCAACATGACCCAGAAAACTACGGACTCCCTTCACTGAGATCGGAGGGGATAGTTTCTCAATCACATCTACCTTAGCATGATCAACTTTAATTCCTTTTGCTGAAATTCGATGCCCAAGTACTATGCCTTCCTTCACCGTGAAGTGGCATTTCTCCTAGTTCAGTACAAGATTGAATTCTTCACATCTCAATAGTGCTCTACTCAAATTCACCAAACACAACTCAAATGAATCACCCACCACAAAGAAATCATCCATGAACACTTCTAAAGTATCCTCCACCATGTTGGAGAAAATCAATATCATGCACTTTTGGAATGTGACCGGTGCCTTACATAAATCGAATGGCATTCGCTTGAATGCAAACGTTTTATATGGGCATGTAAATGTTGTTTTATCCTAATCTTCTGGGGTAATCGAAATCTGGTTGTATCCCAAAAATCCATTCAAAAAGTAACAACCCCTTCCTATCAAGTGATCAAGCATTTGATCCATGAAGAGCATTGGAAAATGATCTTTCAACATCCACGAATTCAACTTCCTGTAGTCCATACAAACTCGCCACTCAGTCACTGGCCTAAGCGGAATCAACTCATTTTTTTCATTAGCAACCACTGTCATACCACTTTTTTTAGGCACACATTGTACTAGACTTACCCACTTACTGTCAGATATTGGGTACACTACCCCTGCATAGCCACTTTATAATCTCTTTTTTACACCACTTCTTGCATAGGTGGGTTTAATCTGCGCTGATGCTCAATGGTTGGTCTGCATTCTTTTTCTGACTGGATTTTGTGAGTACATATGCCTGTCAGAATACCAATAATATCTACTATCGTCCATCCAATAGCCTTATTGTATCTCCGAAGCACGAAAATAAAGGCCTCAACCTGCTGCTCTACTAAGTCTACTGCAATAATAATTGGTAAGGTGTTTTCACTACCTAAAAATACATACCGTAAATGGCCTGGTAGCTCCTTCAGTTCCAACACTGGTGGCTCCTCAATAGATGGGTTAACCGATGGTGTTGGACGATTTTTAAGGTCCAAATCCAGCTTCTTGGGAGCATAAGAGTATGACCCTATTCCAGTCAGTGCGCATACAATTTTATTATATTCTTCGATTCCCTCACTATCAAAGTTCATCAATACTGTGACCAAAGTTTCCACACTAAATCTCTTCTTAACTGGCACGTCTTTCTCATCTTCATAATACATATCAATAATTAAGAAGGCGCTCATTTCCTATTGTTATTTTATTGACTGACAAACATCAAAATTGACTACTTCATCATTAAGCCTAAATTTCAGTTCATTAGTTTACAAGCCAATCAACACACTTTAGGTTGCGAGGAAAGGTCTACCCAATATTATGAGTACCTCAAAATTCACCTTGCAATCTAAAATTACAAAGTCCGACGGGAAGATGAAATTTGCCACTTTCACAAGCACATCATAAATAATCCCGAATGGCCTCTTCACAGATCTATCCTCCATCAAAACCTACATGTTGCTATGTGTAGGATCCCCCAACCCAAGATTTTTGAATACCGCCACTGGCATTAAATTAATACTTGCCCCCGGATCACAAAGGGCTTTTGCAAAATTAAGCGACCCAATAGTACATGGGATAGTGAATACTCCCAGATCGGCTTTCTTTTGCACCAAAGATCTTGTAGCAATAACACTATAATGGTGAAGATTGTCCACCGATCTGTAGCTCACAGTTTTTTTCTAAGTCACAAGATCCTTCATGAACTTCGCATAGCCTGGCATTTGTCCTAGCGCCTCAACCAAAGGCACATTTACAATCAATTGCTTTAGCATTGCCATGAACTTTCTAAATTTTATGTCATCTGCTTTCTTCTATAATCCATGTGGGAATGGAGGAGGAATTTTTGGCATTTTGGTGACTACTGTCTCTCCATCTTTTCCCTTTTTTTTTTCTAACTTATCAACCTACCTCTGATTAGGTAGAACTTCATTATTTTCTAGCTTCTCAGACTTTACTGGATGTTCTTCCTTAGTTTTTACCTCCAACTTAACCATATCATCTATAACAAGTTTACCCACATATGGGCCAGGTAACACTTTACCACTTCTAGTGGTAATAGCCATACAAGAATTTTCATCCACGGATTCTACATCGTATCGCTTGGCAATGTTTCGCTCTTTCTTTGGTTAAAAGCCGCAGACAACTGATTCATCTGATGCTCCAATTTCATAATAGAAGTTGAATGTGAGTCAACTAACTGACTCATGGATGATAAGTCACTCTTCAAGTCTATCAATCAAGTGTTAGTTGTCTCCACTCCTTTCAACAGCTTAGCCATCATATCTTTCATTAACATCTTTTTGGAACTAGAAGCAGCATTATCCCAGTTTCCAAGATGTACATACAATCTACTCTTGTCATTCTTGTATTTCCAACCACCTTCCTCGCGATCTCTATAACCAGATTTATCATAATAAGTACGACCTTAATTCCCTTAGCTATTTCCTCAGAAACCCCTGATTATTCAAGTAGTTCACCTCTTCTTCAAAATCTGACTCAGCTCCCCTACTTTGAGATCCTATAACTTTCACCTTTTCTGTCTTCTTGGATAATAAGTGCTTGGTGAGAAAATCCATCTGGGTCTTTATATGTGCCATATCCTGGTCATATTCCTCTTTTCACCTACATTGTTCAGCTGTTATACCACTAGACACAGTATTACTTGCTACCACAGAATCTATGATATGCCAAGCTCTACTTGTCTTAGTCAATCTTTCCAACATCTTCGCAGCCTCAGTAAAACTAAGGTCCATAATGCTCCCCCTACAGCATTATCCACAGTTAGCTTTGTGATAGAGTTTAAAGCCCTGTGGAATGTTTCCATCAAGTGCTCGTCGGTCATCTTATGATTCGGGCACTGTGTCAACTTCTTCTTGAATCTCACCCATGTCTCATGAAGGGCTTCATTTGGTAACTTACTGAAGTTACTAATCTCGTCCCTCAACTGTAACATCCTGGAAGGTGAAAAGAACCTTTCTAGGAAAACTTCTTTTAATTGCCTCCAGTTTGTTATAGAATCGGGAGCTAACTCATTTAACCATAATGTTGCCTCCCCAAAAAGAGACAACGGAAATAATCGCAGACGGATTGCATTCTTCCTAACTCCAGGATTGTCAAAACATTTACAAATGTTGATAAAATTCACCAATTGCATATTCGGGTCATTCCCTGGAAGTCCACCAAAAAACCCTTTGAGGTTTAATAGTTGTATCCTAGTACTTGTGATGTTGAACTTCACACCCGGTGCTAATGGTGGTGGAATGATTGCTCTTGTGGCACCAGCTTCGTCCGTATCAGTAGCATCCTCTTCGTTAAATGAAAACTACACAGCAGGTTGGTGGTTTGCTCTCCCTCCGACTAGCCGATTCTGATCACTAGGTTGGCTACATTCTCAGCACGCCTCCTATTTATTGGGTCAATCAAATCATCATCCCCAGGTCATTATCATCTACATTAGCCACCCGACCTAGGTTATTAGCATTTTTCTGATTGAGTTGTGCATTAGCCAAAGCAGTTAATCGATCAGCTTGTTATTAGTCAACTATTCTCCCGATTAGGTGAGGTTCCAAATTAAAAGGTAATAGTGGTTCTCCTGACCTTCTGGTTCGTGACATATACAATAAATAACCTGTAAAAATAAAGAATAACAAATAAACGTAAAATTTAGAAAACTTAACTAAGAGTCAATTATTGCAGATATACTCAATTGACAATCGTATTCCCCGACAACGGTGCCAAAATTTAATACGCCCAAATTATACTTATCTTATGAGAGAGTAAGCAGTCGTTGTCAAATATATAACCCAACTAGGTTGGGGTCAAATTCCACAGGGAATATGGTGTTAATCAAGCCTATTTGTGATTCAATCGACTAATAGCTAATAGCTTCCTATAAATAGGGGTTTTTAGAGTTCAAACAAATATCACTGTTCACTTCGTTTTAGAAACTCACAACCAAGATTTCAATGTTTCAAATTAATGATATGGAAAAAACCAGAGTTGTGTTCACTATGAGTATTGCCACTTGATGTGCATTAGTTGTAACCTAAGATTCTCATGACATGTAGGAACAATAGATTATCATTTTCAATGGTCTATCTAAATGTCTTTCGACCTATTTAGATATCACATTACCTAATTTTCTCAAACTTAGGAAATCCTTATACTTAACCTGATCTTATCTCCAGTTAATTAACCTTGTTACAGCATTAATCATTCGATGGAAATTTAATGTTTCCAAATACTCGTTGATAATTCACTTCCTATTAAATTGATTTCTTAATTCAAGCAAACCAATCATAAGGTTTAATCTATTGTTTGCAACAAATAGATAATATACATAATAGAAGAATTATCAAGAAGTTCCTATTGTCCTTCGAATCTTAATCAACTAACGAATTCACAAGGCCAAACTCATAGATTCCACAACTCGGGTTATGGGGATTAGTTCCTCATGATATAGAAAGAAATCATATATATTGGATTCATAATTCAGAAATAGTTAACTTACAAAAGATGAAGATATAAGATTGTTCTTCCTTCTAAATCATAAGATAATTCCCAAAACCAAGATAATAATTCCAAAAACTTAATTCAAAAATTCAGACCAAAAGTATGAAAAAGGGCTGCTTAGAATAAGTTCAAGATGCCTATAGAAACCTAAGATTTTCCTCTAAATAGTCCAGATCTTTTCTGATTTGAAATTTAAATTCTAGATTTTATGCCATACAGCTGACGACTTCATGTGATGGCCTATCACATAGTTGATGACCTATCAGACCAGGTCATCAACTATTCTTCCCATTTCTTACTTCCTGCTTACAGCTGACGACTAAGCCTGACGACCTATCCGACCAGGTAATCAACTATTCCTTTCATTTCTTGTAATCTGTCTATGGGTGATGGCCAAGTCTGACGACTTACCAGATGGTTGACGACCTATTATACAAGTCATAAACTAATATCTTCTGCTGTACTTTGATCAAAACTTGTTTTTCTTGACATCATTATCAGAGGTTTCCACGCATCTCGACTTCCCTGCAATATCATATGAAATATAATAAAAAACGACAATAGTTAATTAAGAATTTAAAATTATTTTGAGTTAAAAAGCCTTAAATGTGCTATCACGAAGCTAGAACATCAGTTTTCACATCCAAAACATACATCATTGCCAGCCTTACACACACCCTGATGATTCCTACCATATTTTTCGCAAAGCGGATTAGTTCGACCACTGTTCACACTACATTGGTACTTGAAGCCTAGTGCTCTATCTCGACTGTTATTTCTAAACTTTGGAAATAGCGCACTAGCTGAAGACAGAGATGGTGATGAGAATTTCAGACTAAATTGAGAACGGTTACCACCCTCTGACCTCGGCTGAGAAAAGTTAAAGCTACCTGTTCTGGCCCTCTTATTCTCTCTGTCTCTCTCCTTAAGCTTCTGTTCCTCAATCTGCTGAGCATAAACTATAAAACTAGATAGGTCTATCTACTTAATCAACATAGCAGTCCTACACTCCTTGAACACACTATCAGCTACATCAAAAACAAACTTACTCATTTTAGACCTCTTTTCAGCCACCATCGAAGGAGCATACCTCGCCAACTGAGTAAACTTAAGCGAGTATTCCTTCTCACTCATATTACCCTGCTTCAAAGTAATAAACTCCAGCACCTTATCTTCCCACAACTTTAAAGGAAATAACCTATCTAAAACGGCCATGGCAAACTCCTCCTACTTCACAGGCCCTGCCTCAGCACCTCTATCCTTCTTCCACTGCTTATACCATGTATAAGCTACATCCTACAAATGATATGTATCCAACTATGCACTCTCACTCATAGTGACACCCATGATATCAGTCACCTTCTAAACTATACTAAGAAATTCTTGCGGTTCTTCCTCAAACTTGGATCTCTAAAACAAAAGGGAATTCATTCAGGTAAAGTCCCGAATCCCAGCTGCAACTGTATTTTCCACTGGATTAGCTGGGGTGAAAAACTGATAATTATTCTGAGTAGCTACTGAATGATCTAAGGTAGTGAATGGAACTCTAAACTCGGCATGAGAGACATGCTCATTCAGGGGATCTTCCTGAACAGGCGAAGGTGCGGGCTGATTTCTATTTCTTTTTTCATTATTTTTTTTGGGAGACATTGTCTATAAACGGAAGGAAGAATTAGTTAGAAAGAAAGTTTTAAATAGATTTTATGCTCACTCGCACAACATGAATACTGAAAGAAGGGAAACTTTTCCTAAAACGTCTCGTAGCCTCTTGTCTGTAAGTGTAGCGCGCTTCATACCCATGCTCAAGACTCTACTCAACGCGGTTTTTCAGACTCCCTAGGACACTGTAAAACCTTAGGCTCTGATACCAATTTTTGTCACGACCCGAGGCTACCCCCTAATCACAACAACGGTGCTTACGGTTATTAGTGACCACAAATGTAATACCCCACATTTTGGATTAGAATGAAAATCCATTATTCCTATGTATGGATGTTTCAAAAGCCTCAAATCCTATATAAATTTAGTGTTTTATTTAATTATTTAGTGTGGGAATCTATTTGAGCATGAATTTAGATCATAGAGGTCCCCTAACTCAAATACAAGTTGAAAGCTTTCCTATCTCTCAAGTTTTAGTGAGCGTCAAAACTTGAATCAACTTCAATCGACTATAACTTGTTTTATATGATGAACTGGGTGGTTTACTATATATAAAATGAAATATATTTGAATTATATTTCCAATGATACTAATTTTGCCTAAATCCGATATCAGAGAAAAGAGTTATGCCTATTTTACTCCAGCATATCAGGCTGGAAATAGTGTGACGACATTCATGATAGCTTATCACATTTGTGACGTCCTATCACGAAGGTCGTCAGCCTTAGGTAGAAACCAGCTTCTAAGTGACGATATTCGTGATAGCTTATCACATTTTTGATGCCCTATCACGAAGGTCATCAGCCTTAGGCAGAAACCAGCTCCTAAGTGACGACAGTCGTAATAGCTTATCATATTTGTGACGCCCTATCACGAAGGTCGCCAGCCTTATGCAGAAACCAGCCCCTAAGTGACGACATTCGTGATAGCTTATCACATTTGTGATGCCCTATCACGAAGTTCGTCAGCTATGATTTTTAGCAACTGGGAAATTATTTCATAAGGGTATTTTGGTCTTTTCCTTCACCTTCCACGACTTATAACCCTAAAGAGGCGTAATTTTTCCTATTTTTCTTTAGTTAAGCATCTTAAAAACCCTCTCTTACACTCTCGACCACAAGATTAGGGTTTCCATTAAACTTATCTCTCAAAATCAAGATTCAGGCCTTTTTCCAAGATAATCAAGAATTAAGTTTTCCAATCCAAGAACTCTCCAGAAAATCATCAAGGTTTTCTTTCTAAGGTATGCTTGTGTTCATTCATGGACTCCTTTCGTCCATGGAGTTCAAGAACCCTTTTCTAAAACTATATATTATGGTTTTCATGTTATGAATGGATCATTGATCATGTTTATGTGTTGAATGATGCCAAGATAGAATCTTTATGTGTTATTATGAATCTATGACATCATATGAGTTAAAAACATGTAAGTTTGATTATTTATGATGAGTAATTGTATGATTTACACCTATGCCTAAGTTGTGCATGTAAGGTGTTTGATAAAATATCTAAGAGACTAGAAATAATGCATTATAGCTAAATTGTGACTAAGGGAAGGATTCATGATAGGCCTCTATGACTCAATGTCATCCATGTTGATACTGCGTCTTGTGAACACTGTTGGATTACTCATGAACTAGTCTTATGGAATTATGTTATGCTTACTTGCAAAACTCACTCATGTACAAGATGTAGAATACCTATGTACTTCATGAAATTCCCTAAGTTATGATATTATGGATTGTGGTTGTAATATGTAATGAGCATGATATTGAAAGCTATGCAAGTATATACAAGTTGTATGAAATTTCCTTCCATGAAATAGATTGTTGAGAACCATGCTTAGTATAAAATCCCTTATTAATGATATTATGGATTATGGACTCTACTCTTATGATCAAGTCAGTCATGTGTGTCAGTTTCCTTCCATCGAGTCCTGGGGGTACTTGTACTCAAAAAATATAGTTGTGTGCCTAGAGCCATGTCCTGTTTTCACGATACTCTCAGTCAAGCCATGATCTATACAAATCAGTCAGTCATGTGACTCAGGAAAACTCAGTAATCTTAGTAGTTCAGTATTCTCAGTAATCTCAGTGCTCAGTAACCTCAGTAATCACAGTAAATCTCAGTAACTTTAGTACTCTTAATCAGTCCTCAGAACTCATTATATTTCATCCGTCATCGGAATCCAGTAAACTCAGTTTTAGCTCCGCTAAATAATACCACTATTTTTAGTTCAGTTAATCAGTATCAGTTCAGCAAATCATTTCAGTTAAGTTATTTAGTTCATCCCAGTTATTCAGTTCAGTGTCTTTCAAATGGGAGTAGTATTCAACACCGAGCGAACCTAGTGGCTTACCCGCTAGAATAGGACTGAGATCCCTAAAAGCAATCCTTAAGTTCCCAAACTACGTTGCCAGTGAAGGTACGAGATATCACCCGTTAGATAGGACTGACATACTCAGGGGTCACCCGTTAGCACATTTATATGTATAGGACTGATCCCAGGAGTCACCCGCTAGATTAGGACTGACTCCACAGTAGATGTCTTTACTGGTGGTGCAGTACTGACACCCTTCCAGTCAGGGCAGAGATTGGACCCCAGTCAGCTTAACTTGGGGAATGGCGGTTAGATGAACACATTCCACAGTTTCAGTTACATAATCAGGGCTTTCAGACACAGTCAACTTAGCTTAGTAGTACAGATTCAGTACTATTAGATACAGTCAATGCTTCTCATTGTAAATAGACTTCAAGATCACCCATTAGCTAGGACTAATCTCTACTATGATTAATCAGTATCAAAATTATTAGATTTAAAGATCACCCACTAGATAGGACTGATCTCAGACTAAGTCAAATTATTCTTATTATCAGTATACTCATGATCACTCTCTAGATAGGACTGATCTCAGATTTAGTTACTCCAATAAGAACGAAACTCAGATAGTTCCATCAGAACTTAGACTATCAAATATAGTCGCTCAGTATCAGTTATATCGATTAGTCTGATCATTACAACTATATCAGCTATATCAGTTGTCATAGCTCACGTTACTAGTATTCAGTTTCAGGACTGTTAGACACAATCATTCAAACCAGTTCTTCATAATTTGAACTATCAAAAATGGTCAATAATATATTCAGTACCTCAGTAACAGTAAAGTCATGTCGTCAGCATTTAGACTCAGTAGTCAGCATCATCACGAGTTCAGTTATAGTTGTTTATGCATGTATGTATTCTCACGTTCATATTAGTTAGCATTGTTCATGCATATAACCCTTTGTATCTAGCCTACCTCACTCGTATACTCAGTACATTCAGATATACTAACGCATTTGCGCTATGGTGCTTTCTCTTATGTTACACTATAGGTTCAGAGGTACGAGCTCCAGATCAGTAGTAGCATTCCAATGTTCAGAGTTTGTAGTGAGTCTTTCTCATTCGAGGACGATATGATTATTGTTATATTTACTATTCAGTTGCTAGATGGAGTTAGTTGGAGACATGTTCCTTCAACTCCTTATTTAGTTCAGTTAGAGGCTTTCAGACTAAATGTCAGAGTTGATATTCAGATCTCATTATTTTCAGTATTTATGACTTGTTTTGATATTGTTATACCCTTTTTAGACATTTTGTTATCATACGTTTATTCAGTTCGAACCTTATGACCTTTTATGTTCATGTTTTCGTATTTTATGATATATTATGCAGTATACAGGTACAGATATCAGTCATGGGTTAGCTTGTGGTCCTTCAGGGTCATGATCACCATGTAGCA
>NC_061111.1:38122802-38135398 GCF_002878395.1 Capsicum annuum | reverse complement strand
ACAAGCTAACCCATGAGTTGGTACCTATTGTGAGCACTGAGTAAACAACTAATAAACAACATATGCAAAAAGACAACCGATAATGTCATAAGGTTTTAAATACTAAAACACGATTAAATCATAGATCTGAACATATGAAGACATACTAAAAAGATTGAAAATAACTGATAAATTGACTAACTGCCTGAATGTCTGAAAAGCCTCTAACTGATTGACTGTGGAGTTGATGGGACAAACCCCCAACTAAATCCGACTAAATAGAAATATTAAACTACTGAGATAAACTAAAATAAAATAATTATGTCCTCGATAGATGGGGACTTACCTCGACTGTTGTTACTGATAAGCTGAACTGTCTAAGCACGATCAGGAAACTGTGCATCTGAACCAATGATATAAGACATCATAGCACGAAGAAAAGTATGCAGTCAATACTTTGAATGTACTGGTATATGAGATGAGGTTAGGTTGTAATGCAAGGGTTAACTGTGCATGAAATAATGACTGGATGAATAGCATGAGATAACTAAGTTGCATGCATGAAAATTGAAATACTGAGAATGCAAGACCAAGCATATAATAATTTTGAAACAATATGTAAACTAAATTATTGAAATCTAATAACTGAATAACTGGAAGTTTGTATGCTATGGTCAACCAAACTTGATCTGAATTCTGTACTAAATACTGTACTGAGACTGTAGGAGGTATCATCTAACCGACATGCCTCAATCTGAGCTAAATGGGGTTCAACCTGTAACCCCAATTGAAAAGGTGTCAGTATCATGCCATGACTACGAACAATGGTTGTGTGGATCCACTAAACTGGTGTCCTAAAGGACTAAGGAGTAACCCTATACTGGCAGGAAACTCATGAAATATGTGTCAACCCTAAGCTGTCAGAAGACATCTCAAACCTACACTGGCTATGTAGTTCTGTAACTCAAGGATTGCTACTAAGGGTCAAACCCTAAACTGGCATGAATGCCCCCATCCCTGGGTTTTTTCGGTGCTGAATCCTACTCACAACTGAACCAACACTGATTATGGACTGAACTAAGCTTAATTGAACAAACAACTGATTATAATAATTGATTGAATGATAATGCTCATGGTATATCTAAAATTATTCTGAAGATACTGAAATTAGGTAAATAGCTAAGTATCGGGTGCTCATAATCCTCCAACACTGAATGGAAATAACAATACGGATACATAAAAGCTATGAATCCATAGTAGGGAATCCTTGTTCAAAATCCAACACTTAGGCATTTCATCAAACACACGAGAGCCATAAACTTGAGCATGAGAATGGGTAAATCATGTGATTATAAAATAATTACAATACTAAAACCGTGAGTTAGGGATTTAACATGAAAATTTCATCATTTAAACGTGTAAAGGCTCATTCCATCAAAACACTTGTAAACACAATACATAAATCAAAATTCATAAGAGCTTAATGGAAATAATTTATCATAAATATGTAAAATTCATCATTTACAATATAAAAATGGATTCTTGGACTCCATGGGTCAAAAAGGGTCATGGATGAACATCACGCATACCTTAAACCCTTAAGTTTGAAAGAAGAATACCAATCTTAAAGCTTTCTTGAAGGTTCTTGGATTTTGAAAGCTTAAATTCTTGATTTCCTTGGAGAGGAAGGAATGAAATTTGATCATCTTGGGGAAAGAGTAGGGTTTGCTTTGAGAGGAAATTAGGGAAGATAGGCAAATAATGCTCTAACTGATGTGTTAATTCGTGTTTTTATGAATTGGTTCGATGTAAAAAGACATAACTATCCCTCAGGAGATTAAATTCGCAACTGAAACACGGTTTAATGGGTCACCATGACGCGATGAGGAGTCCATCACTATATGGACCGTGATGCGATGCTATCGTGGTGAACTCCTGGAATTAAAATCTAAACACGACCCAATCCACATCAAAAAATCTAAAAATTCTCCGAGACATGCCCTTTACACCCCTGAACATGAATTAACTCAAAACCCTATGTCTCGGGGTTGAAAAGACCCATTTAAAAATCCTCAAGGTTAAGAGGCCAAAAATAAGACTAAGTCCCCAATACTTAGTGAAATTTTCAGTCTTTAAGCCTCTTATGCATGCAACTAGGAGTTGAACTAAGCTAAGTATAATACGGGGTATTACAGGTTTGGATCTGAATTTGCTATAATAGTTGTGTACATTGATGACTTGAATGTCATTGGCACTCCTAAAAGCTTTCAAAAGTTGTTGAGTGTTTGAAGAAGGACTTTGAAATAAAAGATCTGGGAAAGATAAAATTTTATCTCAGCCTGCAGATTGAGCATTTGACTAATAAATTTTTTGTCCATCAATCAACATGCACTAAAAAGATTTTAAAATGATTTTACATGTATAAATCACATCCATTGAGTATCCCAATCATTGTGAGGTCACTTGATATAAACAAAAATCCATTTCGACCTCAAGAAAATAATGAAGAGCTTCTTGGTGATGAAACTTCATATCTTAGTGCAATCGGGGCATTAATGTATCTTATCAATAATAATCGATCGAATATTCATTTTACGGTACGTTTATTGACAAGATTTAGCTCTTTCCAACAAAAAGACATTGGAATAGTGTCAAGCATATTTTCAGATATCTTCGAAGAACCATTGACTCGGAATTATTTTATTCTAATGAATCCAAGTCAAAAATAATCAGTTATATAGATGCAAGATACTTGTCTGATCTACATAGGCTCGACCTCAGATGGGTTATTTATTTACATATGGTGGCACAACTATATCATGTCATTCGATGAAGCAAACATTAGCTGCAACTTCTTTAAATCATGTAGAAATCATTGTCATTCATGAAGCGAGATGGGAGTGTGTTTGGTTGAGTTAAATGACTCAGCATATTCAGGAAATGTGTGGATTTTCTTTGAATAAGGATATGCCAACTATATTGTATGAAGACAGTGTTGCATGTATATCTCAGTTGAAGGGAGGTTACATTAAAGGAGACAGAATAAAATACATTTCACCAAAAATCTTTTTCACTCATGATCATGAAAAGAAAAGTGAAATAGATGTTCAACAAATTCATTAGGACGATAATTTAGCAGACTTGTTCACTAAAACGTTACCAACGTCAACATTTTAGAAGCTGGTATTCAAGATTGGGATGTGTCATTTTCGAGAAATGAAATGATGTTTGCATCAGGGGGAGTAAAGTACGCATTACACTCTTTTTTTCTTGGCCTAAGTTTTGTCCCAATGAATTTTTCTGGAGAGATTTTTAACGAAACAGTAAATAATGCATATAAGAATATATGTGTATTCTTTTTCCATCATTAGAATTTTTTCCCACAAAATTTTTTCTTAATAAGATTTTAACGAGGCTCATGTTCTTCAATGAACATCCAAGGGGGAGTATTGTAAATAATTATTAAAATAATTATTATGGATGTCTATTACTTTTAGTCATTACTACTCCTTTAAGTGTAGTAATTTTCATACCTCCACTACTTCTCATTGATCATCCACTTCCTCATATTCTTCCCCACCTTCTCATGAGTTAATGTCCTGTTTATGACACCTCTTAAAATTTCTTCACGTAATACTATAAATAGAGGTTTTGAGGAAGATGTTTGATATACTTGAATGAAACTAATTTTATATTGTTCTCTTGCTATATTATTGTATATTGTTATTATTGTTCTTTCTTGCCATTCTTATTCTTAATATTGAAACTGAATAATCTTTAATAGTTATATTTTATGAACATTGGAACAATATTTTTTAATTCAAGAAAAATTTTAAATTGTATTTTTATAATATGTAATCCACGTTTATACCATGTGGTGATTATGGTTTTGGCAAAGCTAAAAATTTTGGTTTAAATTTTGTATTTACTAAAGTACTCATTAATAACGAGTGAATTTCTCAAATAACCACCCAATTTGGTAAAATTTTGAAGTAAAATTATTTATCTTATTTTTGTACCATAAATTTACTTAATTTATACCCTATTTTCTAAAAATATATACTATCACGTATTTTAAAAAATGAGCGAATCAATTAAATTCTATCGTACTCTATGCTCGATTATATATAGTATATTCTTTGTGGTAAATACTAGCCCTCTCGAGGTAAAAATTTTTAGTTTTTTTGAAAAAGAAAGGGGAAAAATAATATATCAGATGAGCTATTTTCTAGACTAGGGTTGGACATAAAATATCAAAAATTGAATTATCAAATTGAATAAAAAAATTTGGTATTCGATAATTCGATATTTGGGAGTTAAATTTCAACATTACGGTATTTAATTTTGAATTTGGTATAAAATATTAATATCATTTGGTATTTAGTATTTATCGAATACCGAATTATTTATTAAATATATGCCCTATATATAATTATATATAAATATTCAATACTATTTTAGAGCTACATGTTATATACGAACGCATCCAACAAGCTACAAACCTCTGCACTTTTTCAAAACCCTCTTTGCTCAAAATCCTTTTTAGTTTGTAGAGCTTTGCACTTGTCCAACAAAATACTTCATTCTCCTTCTTTTGCAGGGGTTGTCTATCAAGGTGTAATTTCATTGACATTGTGCTGAAGGTTGAGTATAATGTAGCATCTCATTGATGAGAGTTTTGAAACAATTAGCTATATGATTTGTTGAAAAGAATCGATCAAAAACAAACAATTGCTTTCAAAAACATATCATGTTTTTCTTACTTGGTTTTAGTGTAAGAGAATAACATACCAACTCGTGTGTATTTTCACATACCGTTAAGTAGTATGTATTTTACGTTATTGAATACATTTTCAAAAGTCTTTTTGTCCAACTTTAATACAGTGTTTTCATATACCACATCGAATCGAAATTTAATTTATCGATTACCAAATTACCAAATCAATGTTTAGAAGTACGGTATTTAATATCTTCTTTCAATTACAAATTATCGAATTATCAAATTCGAATTTTGAAAATACCAAAGTGAATACGAAAAACAACCCCTACTCTAGACCAAAGGAACCAAGTATTTCCTCTCATTTGTACCATGTTTCTATTATATAGAAGCAGTGGTTTTAACATGCTGCAGTGCTTGATCCGTAATTTTATTATATCACCCCTAATTAATAATTATAAGTTATTTATATATTAAAAATTAATAATATTTAATTAAAAGATAAAATAGACATTTATGACATGTTTGCTTCAATTGTAATTTTACTATATTACCCTAATTAATTATTATAAGTCATTTGTATATTGAAAATTAATAATATCCAATTCATGATTTTATTATATCACCTTTAATTAATTATTATAAGTCATTATGTATTAAAAATTCAATAATATTTAATTTTAAAAAGATAAAATAAATATTTATGACATGTCTGTTTCAACTGCTTCAATCGTCATTTTACTGTATCACCCCTAATTAATTATTATTATTATTATTATAGTAATTTATGTATTCAAAAATTAATAATATTTAATTAAAAAAGGTAAAATAGACATTTATGATATGTCTATTTCAGCTACTTCAATCATAGTTTTACTAAATATCACCCTAATTAATTATTATAGGTCATTTAAGTCTTAAAAAATTAATAATATTTAATAAAAAAATATAAAATAGATATAAAATGGTAAATTAACTCTTGATGTTTTAAATTAACTTGACGTCTTATATGAGGTCCACTTAAATTTTTTTCATGAGTATTTTTTGTAGTTATTTTGCTATGTCACTTTTAATTAGTTGTTGTAAGTCATTTAAGACACTTATGTTTCACTGCTTCAATTGTGATTTTACTATATCACCCTTAATTAATTATTATGGTCATCTAAGTATCGTGCCACTTAAATTGAAATAGAAAAAATATTATAAATCACATTAATTAAAAATTTAAATTATTTAAAAAATATAATTGGCTATCAATGACACAAAACTCTGGACACGGAGAGGAACATATATTATTCAAAAATTACATAAAAAGTATTATAAATTACAATTGTTAACAACTTAAAATATCTAAAAATAATTTAATTTGTTATATATTTAAAAAATATAAAAATACTATAAATCACAATAATTAACAATTGAAATTTTTTTTAAAATATAAAATATTTGATTGACTCTCAAAATTATACTAGTGTCACTTAAATTGGAATAGAAGAAAAGTATTATAAATCATAATAATTAAAAATTTAAATTATTTTAAAAATATAATTGACTATTAATGCCACAAAAGTTTGGATAATAAAGTAATATATATTATTTAAAAATTACATAAAAAATATTATAAATTACAATTGTTAATAAATTAAATTATCTAAATAGATATTGAAAGTATGATTGATTATTTAAATTCTGTTGGTGTCACATAAATTGAGACAAAAAATAACATATATTGAACTCATGCTAGATCCTGAATGAATCTTAGAATGTATATGCAATTCTTTTTTTCAAACTTTTGTTTAAATATAGCAAGATTGAAAAGACAAGTTCTAATACAACACAATAAACAGTGTATAAGAAATAATGTTACCATAAATAATATCAGTATTACTAATACAAACATTATTAATGCAAACATTACTAATACATTCTATTCAAAATTATTTTTATACACTCTAACAAACAACTTTTACGTTTCAATGGAAGGAACATATATAAAAGCAAAGTTTGATAAAATATTTACAAAAGTATGTTTTATCGTGTTCTCAAAGTCAAATAACTTAAATTAATATGACAGATGGTAACTTAGCATTTTTTTTTTTATAATTTTCAAAACACTTAAAGTTTAAACTTAAAATATTAGCTTAACGTAACTTCAAATAACAAGTTGACAAATAAAAGAAAAGGAGAAATGAAAGCAAATGATGTTTATTTCGGCTTATTGAGGAAATACAATGGAATTTTGAGTTATTAATTACAATCCACATGTGATGTAATATGCAATGATAAGATAACACTTTGTTTTTTTCAACAATTAATCTCTGTTTTATACAATAGGTGTTAAGTCTTATGTATGAATTTTAATCTCATATTTTATACGTAGCAAATCTCAGTTATATGACTAAAGATCTAAACTTCAAATGCATCAAATTTTGCTATTCATACGAGTAAGTTATTCATAATTATCTTGTGAAATAATTTGGCTCCTTAAAAAATACTATCAAGTAGTTAATATGTTTTGTGTATTCATAATTTTATAATTCATAATTGAAATTGACATCCATCTAACTTATTATATATAACCAAAATATTTCAGCACGAGTCATGCTCCTTTAGTGGTTCAAATAAAGAAGAGTTTAGTTCGATATAAGTTCAGGCACAATTCAACCGTCTGCTACACTGTAGCTGCACCTGTAGTCTTCAGGGCAGAGGGCAGCTCAAGAATGTCAGGGCCAAACCAAGCTTTATTAAGAGCTTCAAATTCAACTAATTTTACGTATAAATTAAAACATTAAATGTTTAATGTTTTGAAATAAATATTTAGATACTACATTAAAAAAATATTTAAAATATTATGTCACAATAGTTAGCAATTTAAAATATCTAAAAATAAAAATGTAAAGATCACGTTCAAAGAAATTATTTGTTGATTCTCCAAATAGTAACTAAGACACATAAATTAAACCAAAAGGAATATTATTCAAATGTAAATTAACTATCCGTGACTATCAATCACATTGACTAAATATTTTCCTTTATATAAAGATAATATACTTGTTTATCATAAATTATTTTAAAATAAATTGATAGTTTTCAATCTTTTTAAAATTAATTTAAATATTAAATATCATCTTATCCATAATGAGATGATTTATAACCAAATAATTTTTTTTGAGTCATTTTTTAATCAATTTAAAAAAAAATAAATTATTTCTTAAATTATGTATCAAGTTAAACTACATCACATAGACTAAAATGAAGAAAGTACATTAACTAAAGAAATGTGGCCTTAATTTCTTGGGGGCCTAAGCCGTTGCTTCAGTTGCTTGGCCCTTGAGTTTTATCCACCAAACACAGTTTCAACTCGATTATAATAATGAGATAATATAAATAAATAAGAGATTAAGATAATATATCCGACATGCCTTTAATTTCGATAATATCAAATTTTCTTTTCATAATTCAAGTCTTTACTTTCTTTTTCCTCCTCTACAGCATACGAGAAAGAGCACTTGACACCTATGTTATTTGGACTTTTCAAAAATATCAACGAATTCATGTCAAATTCTTCAAAAGTAGTATATTTTTAAAAAATCGGATACCAGTGCAGCATTGAAGTGAAAAGTCCACGCAACTTAGTTTGACACTTTGACACCTAGGACTTTTCAAGAATGTCAACGACTGCATATCAAATTCTCCAAAAGTAGTATTGTTGAAGAATCCAAAAGTGAAACGTCCACACAACTTCACTTAATACGATTGAGACTCTTGTCTGGTGACACCTATGGAAGTCTTTGATTATCATTGAGACCCTTTCATTTCTGTGTGTAACATATAAAGTATAAGAAAAAGGTGCACAAGTTATTAAGTGTTTGGTACGGAAAAATGTTGTGTTTCACGGCGTAAGCATTACATTTCTCTTCCTCAATTTGCCACCCGCTCCTTCTGGAAATTACACTCAACGACCTTTAAATGAGTTATCTTGAACTTTTGTCCCTTGTAACATTTCCGATGGGCCAAGGTCAAAAGTTCTACCTGCGAGGCAACTTCAAGTTTTGCCCTGGGGCAAGCGGAATCAAAACTTCAAGACTATCCAATTTCACGGTCGCTCTTGTAACCTTTTCTATTTGAAAGAGGTAATCATGCGCTCTCTAGCCAATGGAAAATGAACCACCCTTTAAAGGCAACTATCAGTTCTTAAATCAAAAGTATGGCAGCATTGCTTGGTGGCACCAAACCATACTACTCATCAAAACAAAAGCACGAAACAATTATTACTCTTATTAAAATTAAATATTAATAAAAAGAGCATGAAGTCGGGTCCGGATGCTGGTATTGCACACCAAGTAGTAAACCAACTATTGCAGCAATTACCAATAATTCTAAACATTCACTGATCAATTGAGTGGTTTTACCAACTATTGCTGAACCAACATCTAGATGATCAAGTGCCTTGAGGAACCAATGACCTCTTCATCTAAAAAGGAACCAACGACCTTACACGTATCTATCTAATTGATCTTCTTAAGGCAGTTGACATATGGGTAACTTGAGAAAGAAACAAATAGCTTGCGAAACCTGAAAAGGTAAACCAAAAGATAGTTACAACATGTAATGAGTGTGGACAAAATGTTTTTAGGAAGACTCATCAGGCAAAATACCAATGCATTAGTCCCAAGATCGAGTGATATCAACAACTACTTTCTACTGCAAGTTATACATCAAGGACAACTGTGCGAAGGTTTGCAATCTAAAGGATTGGATGTGTCTTTATAGATCATTTACTTTACATTTGATTTAGCTTCTCCCTCCCATAATGGAATAAACCACAACTCCCCAAAGACGAAAGCAAATGAATGTCATCAAAGCGAAATTGAGAATCGCGATCTTTCCTTTTTTTTTTTTTAAACTTCCCTTACAAGTGTACCAACTTAAATACGGCAATAGCAAAGGTATTACATACCAAACCCACTGACTCGTGTGCTGAGCCATTGCAGCTAAGCTCCTTCTGGGATGTTCATTTAGCAAGCAATGCACCAATCCACTTAAATGGAACTTGGCAGATAGGAGGGACAACCATATGTCCACTGGTCCACTGTACTTGCGCAATATGTTAGTGCTAACCTGAAAATGATTTATCAGAAAGCTTCCAGTTCAGAAACTTAAAACCATAAAATTGTGATATGCAGGCAGATATCCCAACCATAGTCATAGATATGCAAAACCAATTAACATTAAGTTCTTCAAGCTAAGATACCCCCAAGAAAAAGCTGAACTTATAAGGGACGACATGTAAAATTAATATAGTCAACTTCAACTAGCTTGGAATTGAGACATAGAGATGTTGTAAAATATTTCCAAGAAACTAAAATAAATATCTACTAGTAACCAAATGCTAAGTTACTCGGACTCTTCACTTTCGGTGCCGCATCCGTGTCGACACGACATGGGTGTGGGATCCGTATCCGGGTCAAACGATTTTGGGTACTTTGACCAAAATCGGTTGGGAAAGTCCGGACAAATTTAAGAAATTCTGTAATTAAAACAAAAGCTAGGGTGAAATTGAAGAAACTGGAATACCTTGTATATAGCAATTTCTATGTTATTGCTTTTCTTTTTATATCCTTTCAGGACTTTATTCTTGAACAATATTTTATCCTCAAGTTTTCTACATAATATCTTGTAATTTATGTTTTATAGCTTTATTTTTAGATATTTAAATTAATTTTCGCCGAATCCCCGCACCCGTATCCATCCCTAGATCCATATCCCCGAATTTTTAAATTGAGAACGTGAAGGATCCGACCTCTAGATCCGTACCCGTATCGGATACCCGTACCCCGAGTCCAAGCAACTTAGACCAAATGTAAGGAGATAAGGGAAGAACTCACAAGCTCCCAGGCGTCAACTTCTTTATGTGAAGTATCTTGCAATAGTTTTCTGCATATAAAGAAACCATTTTATCAAGTTGTGCTACAAAGTGTGGAAGTCGAAAGACATTTGGTTTGTTAAAGTAATAATTCTATTAACAGCATAGGCAGTTGAAAGACATAAAATAGAGGTGTCCCTTGTATGTTTTAACAAAGTAGATATTGCAAGGAAATTTAATTAAAAAAAAATAAAGATGCTAATTCAGTAATTCTAAGCCTTACATATTTTACTATCAAAGATTTTAGAAGACTAGTGGGAGAATATACTACAACAACAATTACTCTTCAATCCCAAACCTAAGTTGGAATTGGCTATAGCCTATATGCATCCTCACTAACCATGTCACTATATTTAAGCTCATCTCATGCTGATATTATACAAAAACTCAAAAAGAACAAAAAGTAATAGAACTCTTTATAGTTTCTACTGGTATATAAATCTCTTATAAGACTAAGACTCCAAGAATACATAGGATCTAAAGTAAACATACAAACATGACTATCATAGTGGGAGAATTATCATTTAGTTAATCAAGTCTTGAAGAAAATTTAGTTTGAAGTCCTACATCTACAAAGGACTGTCTTCAATGTTTCCCCATCATACAAAATACACGACATGTTAACGGCATGTCAGTCAATTATAGATTCAAAAAAGAGAAGTAACGAATCCCTTATAATGATGTCTGTTCTCACAAATTAATCAAGTATAAGAGAGATATCAAACTAGAAAGAACTAGGATCACTATGAAACTTTGCTAGTATCAAATATCAATGTCAATACTAAATAAATCTGTTTATAACATCTGCAAGAGCACTTCCAATTAATACCAGAATACGGTGACTAATTTCATTTTGCAAAGTACTACCAATGGCTACCAGAATTTGATGAATAACTTACCGAACACCTTGATGAACATCTTGATGGTTACAGTGACCTGAAACTCCATAATTATCAAAAGTTATGACCTGCAAAACAAATATCCATGAGATGGAAAGGTGACATAATAAGATTTTCCTCTGCTCACGAATAACTAAAACAATATTTTGGATAGAAACACAAGGGATGAACAGAAATTCAAAATGAAAAAGTGACAGCAATTTAAATAAGATTTCCCTCTGCTCACAATGAACTCTTGGCTTGACTTCTTCATTTATGTTAAATATGAATATTTTCATTCTTCAACTAGGGATTTTTCTCTTGGTTAAGTGAAATCTCTTGAGTTGATTTTCATCTCTACCTGTAAAAGAAATTTAAGAAACATATCTGATAAAATAGACGATAAAATTACCAGTGAAGATTGGAATTGAAAAGATGCTCATGGTGGTCAGTTTCTTCATGGTTTATTTTTGTAGCTGTTGAGTAAAGGCTTAAAAGTCATAACTCATAACCGAGATCTGAAGTACAGCTGATATTTTGTTGATTTTTTTTTTTATTTTTTTTTTTTCATTTTGCGCAACGCTTAAATTTGACTTTTTCAAGAAATATAGCTGAGACCTTGAAGCGTGAACGAAATTCATCATCCCTTTCTTTATTTTGAGAACAATCTGGTTGTTTGTAGGGGGTGCGCTGATTTAATAGATCTAATATATTAGGTTTGTAATGAATCTATTTTGGTTTGTGTGTGGATATTTCTTAAATTTTGTTTCAATATCTTTTAATGATTTACTTTTTTCGTAAGATATATTCATTAATTATTTTATCCTGTAGAAATTGCAGAGTTACAAATTTCTGTATAATAATTTATCCTATCTGTACTGTAATGTATATCTAGATTTTCAATGTTATTTATTATCTTGTGTTGTTCTTCTCGTAGTGAGTTTTTTAAATTATATAAACTGTCACATGTACTTTTTTCTAAATTTTTCAAGATTTTTTCTATCCATATTAATTTTTATTTTAGGTTTTCCATTATTTTTCTAATTCGATTTCTATAATTAATTTCATTATTTAGATTTTCTTGATTTTTTCTAGT